>NW_021604622.1:17966251-17992123 GCF_004785775.1 Grammomys surdaster
CTCTCTCTCTCTCTCTCTCCCTCTCTCTCTCTCTCTCTCTCTCTCTCTCCTCTCTTTCTGTCAGGGTTGAACCCAGTCTCATATCTGCAAGACAGACTTTATGTCCCAACCACCAAGACTCTGTTTTCCATCAGCAACTGCTTATTGTTAATATTATCTAGGGAAGGGACATCATGAATTTTAAAACTTTCATAGCTTCTTTAGCCTTGTAGGTTTCCTGAAGTTCCTAAGCCTCATGAATTTCCTGCTTTACTGGATAGAATGTTCCACTATCTGAAAAACCACTACATATCAATCATAGATAGAACAGTAAAACAAAGACACAGACTCACAACCTGAAGCAACTGTCCATAGCTTTGACAAGCTGAATTAGATTTTTATTGCTTAAATCCAGATAACAAGGCTAAGTGTTCATATCTTCTGTAAAGTCAAGATCACTGTCCTGTCTCACTTTAATTTCTCAATTATTTTCAAACAATAATGCTCTTATGTCAAATTAAAATATAATAACATTTTTATAATATAAGTTGTTTAATGAGCACTTCTGAAACATTTTCTAAATTTGTATGATTTTCTGGAAATTTTATGCAAATGGGTGATATTTTGCTTATAAAAGCAAAAGCCATGACATCGTAATAATCATTTAAAAATGGTATTTTATAATTATATTAAATTTGATGTATATAAAATAGCCTAATCCATCAAAGTCACTTCTAGAAATTCTAACATAAAAATTATATATCATGTTAAAATGTTCCCATTTATTTTTCATATGTGTATGTTTTTATGTATATCTTTTGCTTTTTTTCTTTTATTTTGTTGAATATTTTCTTTATTTAAATTTCAAATATTTTTCCCTTTCTAAGTCTCCTTTTCTGAAAGCCCCTATCCCATCTCCCCTCCACCTGCCTCTGTAAAGATGCTCCCCACCCACTCCGGTCTCCCTGCCCTGGCATTCACCTACACTGGGACATCGAATACTCTCAGACCCAAGGGCCTCTTCTCACACAGATCTCTAGCAAGGCCATCCTCTGCCACATATGGGGCAGGAGCCATGTGTCCCTCCATGTGTACTCTTTGGTTGATGGTCCAGTCCCCAGGAGTTCCAAGAGGTCTGGCCAGATAACACTGTCACTCACTCCATGGGGCTGCAAACCCCCTCAGCTCCTTCATTCCCTTCTCCAACTCCTTCATCAGGTACCCTGCACTCAGTCCAGTGGTTGGCTGCAAGCATCCACCTCTGTATTTCTCAGGTTATGGCAGAGTCTCTCAGGAGACAGCCATATCAGGCTCCTGTCAACAAGCACTTCCCTGCATTTACAATAGCATCCTGGTTTGGTGACTGTATATGGCATGGATCCCCAGATGAGACAGTCTCTGGATGGCCTTTCCTTCAGTCTCTTCTCCACACTTTGTCTCCAGATTTCCTCCTGTGAGTGTTTTGTTCCCTCTACTAAGAAGCACTGAAGCACCCATACTTTGGTCTTCCTTCTTGGGCTTCATATGGTCTGTGAATTGTGTCTTGGGTATCGCAAACTTTTGGGCTAATACCCACTTAAATGTTCCCATTTCTAAGGATGAATACTGATTCCATGTATGTTTAATACTTTATAGTATACTTTATTAGTATACTTTATTAGTCATGAATGTTTGTATTGCACAGAGTGACCCTACTGATGTGATATATATTTTCAGACTTCAACCAACAAATATACTTAATTTGTTTTAAGCTATTTATGAGAAAGTGCTTGAATAAGGCTGATTTCAACCTGGCTAGGATTCCCAAGCCTCAGTCTCATCAAATCCACTGTGAAGAGCCCTATCAAACTCTGCAGGGTGCACCTCATTATTTCCAAGGTTATGCTTGCTTATCTAACAGGCTCACTGTCTGATAACAGACCAATCAGATATGTGAGTGAAAACAAGAGAAAAGACCTATTAAAGGTCCTTTAGAAGCAAGGCATTGATCCCAGAGGTAAAACATTTCCTGCTCATAGAGAATGCACTGAATCGATGCCTTCTCTAGTGAGCACTGAAGTTGGTTAATCACGCTAATTAGGTGCTACTTGATGACATTCATTTATGATTAGCATCGTGAGCACTGTCATAAGCAGAATTTCCTACAGCTCATTAATGAAAGTTCGTGTCACCACAGCTCAAAAAACTTCCTTAAAATCGTGTATTCTTTAATTTTAATGAAACATTGCTCCTAATGACAAAAGATCTTTCCAGAATTCTATGTTGAAAGCTAAAGTGTTTTACATGGTCATTAGTCTTACATTTTCTTCTATTCTAAAACAGCAATTAGATTTACTAAGAAAGAACATTCCTTTCCTTTCTCTTTTCTTCCTTCTTTTTTCCCTTTTTTGTTATTCCTTTTTTTTCCTTTTTTTTTCTTATGGCAATTTCCATAGGATTGGTACTCACATGTTATGTCTCCATCACAGATGACTTTTTAATGACAATTAATTAATATTCCTATAAACCATAAACATTGTAGAAATTGTGAAATGTGTATATTTACCATGAGACTGTTTAGAACATCTACATGAGTGCCATAGTTAAACTGAAAGTGGAGCATAAGAAAATGTGCATACTTTTATTTAAATAGAACTATGCTAACCAATAACACTGTCTGTGGCACTGGTCTGTCTTGTTGAATTGAACATGTTCACAGGTAGTTTGCTTTATGATTGCTACAGCCTATGTGCTTGTAATTACAAATATCTGTACCCAGGGGAACTAATTTGCACATAAGAAGATTTCCATATACATATATATATATATATATATATATATATATATATATGTACATAAATGTAAGAAAGTATTGAAATAAGTGTGATAACTGTGTTCACAAAAATCTATAGAACCAAAAAAATTCGCTTTTTTGGTTTGCTTTGCTTTGCTCCTTCTTTTTTTCTTTCAAGATAAGATCCTACTGTAAGATCTGGTTTTACAGAAACTTACAATGAAAACCAAGCTGGCTTCCAACTCTCAGAGGACCATCGACCTCTTCCTTGTAAGCCATGGAATCAGTTTGTGCGCCCCTATTTTTAGCTAAAATTGCCACTTGCAATTTGCATAATATCAGTTCTAGAGGCATAGGTAAATGCACCCAAATCACACAAGCATGTGCACACACACACACACACACACACACTGCATATCCTAAATATTTATTTTTTATGTGTCTTTTTATGTTTGCTTCCTTTTAAGGTTGCCTTTGAAAGCAGAAAGGGGCATCAAATTCCCAAGTGAGAGTATAAAGGAACTTGTAAGCACAAGATGAGTACTGGGACCCCAACACTGGAAGCACACAGGTACACTTAAGCACCTAGCTATGTCTATAGCTTGCATATATTTTTATACCAATTAAAACACTAATAAGTATGTCTGTGTCTACATTCATATCATGCCTATATAATTATGTATATTATTGACATAGTACGTATTTATACATGCATATGTCTATCAAATTTCCTACTTCCTGATTTTAAAATGTAATTATATCTGAATCTTTAGTAGTTTTTGGTTGATACACAGTCCTTATTTCCAAATGGTATGTTGTTCTTGATTTTTATCAGCTAAAGCAATGACTACTTTTTTCCTCTGTTGACAACTGATAGTTAAGCTACTAAGTCATTATCACATTCCAATTTACTCATAAGTCATCCTCACCTGGCATCTCACAGTATTTATGTCTATATATAATATAACAGTGTGCATGTATAGTTGTTTATAAAACACAGTTTGAGGTGATGAATCATATTTTACAGTATACACATGTATGTACATATGCTTTTACATACAGTATCATAGATCAAGCGTGCTTCTCCTAGTTTGAGAAAGAATATGGACCATTTTCATCACAAGAAACTTGTCAGTGCTACAGTTTGTGTCAGATGATTTTGCAGCTAAGTCATAAAATATATTAATTTCTCTTTACTTACAAGAAAATACTTTCAGTTCTTTAAATTTTCAATTTAAGAAAGAAAAAATATTAAATCTCGTAAATGTCTTAGTTTCAAATAAATTGCACATACATATAAATTTAACAATTAGTAACAATATTATATATAAAAGTATCAACTTTAGAGTTATGAAAATATATTAGCTTGGACTGTAACTTACAAAGTTAAAACAATATAATAATTTTTCAAATAATAAAAGATTCTGAATAGTTCAAAAGATACTTTAGTAATATATTTAGATAATTTAGTAATAGTTATAATGTGTATGATAATTAATTCTCTTCTTTAATTCTTCTACAAATCTATTAAATTTAGGACTACTTCTACTTATTGACATTAGTTAATAAAAAGCATAAAAGTCTAAGAGCAGTCTATGTCCAAGTATGTACATTTAAGAACAAGTCACATAATTTATTACAAAGCAATTTAATACCATTAAACATTAGTAACTTTGGAAAATGCTTGCAGTATATGATTTAGAAGGTCATATTAATTTTTATGTTTGCCAGGCTTTAGTCAACACTTTTAAAATGCTAACAAAAGCATAGTTATTGCAATTAAAATTAAAAATAGGAATGTTTCTCTAATCTAAAATATAAATAAAAATTTCTATGTATAATTACACCAGTGACTGCTGTCCAGCACAGACAAACCCACCCTGTAAATAAATGTGCATGTAATTTCATGTTTGATTATTACTACAGTGTTTTATTTTGTTTTTTATTGATGTGGTGGGACACCATTACCAAGGCAACTCTTATAAAGGACAATAATTAATTGTGGCTGGGTGACAGTTTTAGAGGTTTAGTCCTTATCATCATGACAAGAAGCATGACAGCATCCAGGCAGACATGGTGATGGAGAAGCTGAGAGTCCTTGATCTGCAGAAGATTCTGTCTTCCACAGGCAGCCAGTAGGTTCTCAAAGTCCACCCCTTCAGTGACAGAGTTCCCCTAACAAGACCACACCCATTCCAACAAGGCCACACTTCCTAATAGTGCCACTTCCCATGAGCCAAGCATACCCAAGCCACCAAGCCCACTTTACAAATTTAATAGTTGCTTGCTAAAGCACAAGGGCAATTCTATGAGGCAAATAACTTTTGAGTTTATTTTCCTAATGATTTTCAAGCTTAATTAAGAGTTTTTATCTCATAGCTGCAATAAAACATCAAAAGACATATAGACACCACGTGATATACCATAGTATGCTAAATGCATTCCATATATTAATGGAATTTTTTGTCCAGATCACAATATATACAACACAGTGAATAATTTTGTGTGCATGTGTGTGTGTGCATGTGTGTGTGTGATTGTGTGTGTGTGTGTATGTACATGCTTGTTCACACATGTTTTCATAAATGAGGGAGCACTTACCTGTTTACATGTCCAGGTGGAGGCCAGAGGACATTGGATGTAATTCCTCAGGAACCATCCAAAGTCTTTGAAATAAGGATTCTCACATGCTGGACCTCAAAATGTAACCCAGTTCTACGACTACATGCACCCATAGTTCTACCTGGCATGTGTTTTGGAGATTGAACACAGATCTCTGTTCTTGTAATGACTATGCCATATCCATACCCTTGAGCATTCCTGTTATTAAATATGAAGAATCTGAGGCACACAATCAGCAAAGTCCTTAGTCACATCTGTCTAGATTAAAACAAGATTATCCTTTTAAACCTCTGGGAAGTTTTATGTCATTACCCTTCAAGATGTCTTGTTTTTGTATGTTAAATTACAGAAAAGAAAGATCTAATAAATAAAAAGTAAGGCTTTGGGAATGTGGTAGAGCCCACTGTCTGTTCAATGTACGAGGTCTTTTGATTTCAAGGTCGCAAACTCAATTCATTTTTAAGTTTAAAGATTGTTTCCAGGAAAAGAAAATCCCTCACAGTAGAGTGTAACTTCTTTTAAAGTCTTAAAGTAGAAATAAAAATCTAGGACTGAAGTGAACTGAAAGATGTCAAAGCAGTAATTTTCTAAGCAGGAAGTTTAAATGATCCCTTAAGTAACATTTTTTTTTTTAAATAGAAGTACAAATACTGTTTCTTTTAGCTCTGACAGAATCTTGGAACAGTCCAGATGATTTTCAAATCATTATCTACAAAAAAGTGTTTGTGTTTATGTGTTGTGTGTATGTGTGTGTGTGTGTGTTTGTGTGTGTGTGTACGTGTGTGTGTGTTTGTGTATCCAAACAAAACACTACAACTGAACAAAGACTTTTCTGTATGGATGAATGGGTTGCGTGATTCTAATTGTTCTCCTATGCAAGTATTCTTGGACATCCAAAAGATTACCATAACACTTAGCAACTGCTTTTGTTATGAGTGTGTGTGTGTGTGTGTGTGTGTGTGTGTGTGTAGGGGGCTATTGACCCTGGAAACAAATGGAAATTCATTTTTAAAACACATTTTTATATTGATAGGTATAACATAATATCAGTCTGGTTTATATTACTGATTTCTGTAGAATTAATATTTTAAAAAGTAAATTCAGGCAGCAACTTTGCTACCAACCCCAATGGTTGTTCCCGAATGAACAACACACACAGGCTTTATATTTTAAAATGCCTTAAACAGCTCAATAGCTAGGCTACTGACTAATCTTCATAGCATTATTCCACCTCCCACCAATAATCCCAAATTATTGCTTACTAAACTCTATATTCTAGCGTGGCTGCTCTGGACTGAGATGGCTGCCCAACTGTGTCTCTCTTCTCCTCCACACTCTCTGAGGCACGTCAGATCTCCCCTCTTTTTCTTCCTTTCTCTCCTGGTCCAATGCCTGGGAAATTCCAACAACTTGACTCTGTCTGTCCTTCCAAGCTATTGGTTATTGGCATTTTTATTTACCAATCAGAACCACCTGGGGGCAGGTTCCCAGATGTTGCATGCAGGCACTTGAATAAGCAGGTTGGGGGACCCAAATTAACATTAAAATACAGGTAGGGTTAGGCCAAACCCACTACATATTTCATTGTTATAACAAATGTTTTTCTTTGCAATAATTTAAGAGCATTTGAAGTTTTGAAAAATGTCATACTGATAATTTTATGGTATGAACATTCAAAAATTTATGGAGAGATCAGAGTGAGCCTAGGTTTATCCTGTGCAATTCAGCTCCTCAGGAATGTACTACTTTGTCAGTGGTGCTAACTACATAATAAACAGTCTCGCAAATTCAAAAACAGAAATATACTCATCAGGCTCAGCATTCAGGTTGTCAATCAGTCTTCCACTTATGTCCAATTGAGGTGATGGCATCTGTTCGCTAGAAGTGAGCAAACACACTCATATTCCTTTGTGAGCCACCAGATGCTATTCATGCTACAATGATCAGTCAATAAGCACAGCTGACCCAGGGCTTTGTACACACTTAAGGAAATAACGTCCATTCTGTGTTGCTCATTATTGTGGACAGAGCTTCTGTTCCAATCCTCTCAAAAGACTTTTCTTTCAGATGCCAAGATAAAAACACTTCACATTTATGTTACTGGTAAGAGGAGGTTGAATGGTGGATATATGTGTGAATTACACAAGCGTATCTTGAGTTAGGTGACATTTTTAGTTTTCAGTCAGGTGAATGATTTTGCTTCTGGTTTGGGACAACACGGATCTGAAGTATATTGATAAACCTGAAAGAATAGAAAAGGATTTTCTCATAGGAATACGTCCAGACATACTTATTTTAGAACCCCTGCAATTAATTTTACATAGAAGTAAATAAAGAGAAGTATGATCAAGATTTTTAAACATCTGTTTGCATTTACCTTAAACTATTTATTTTCATCATTCCAGCCGTGTCTCATGGGCAAAAATTACATATATCGAAAATTTAATGTGTGATATTATTTCCTTTATACTCAGATGTTTGTTAGAGTTTTCACTGCATTAATGTTTTATAACAGAGCACACTATATGCTAATTTAAAGATGAGATGATTAGGGTTTTATATTAAGGAGATCCTAAATAATATTAATGTGAACATTGTAAAACTATTTGACAAAACTAAAAAATAAATCATTTGGCCATGTCTATGAGATACAATTTTTGAAGTACAATGTCAGTTACTAAAATGTATGTATTAAAATACAAAATAATTGATGTTGACAGAGTGCCATCTATCTTCACATAATATATAATAGTCTTTTTATAGTTCTTTAAGATTTCATGTGCTGGGTACTGTGGAAATTTCAGGTGGAATGATACATTGTAGGGAATATAAATATTTTTCACAATTGGTATCAATTGTTTGAATTCAAGAATTGCAAATAAAGCATAGAAATAGTCAGCAAGTTTTATGGGTTGGTTTTTGTTTTGCTGAAAGAGCAGAGGCTGAAGATTTAACCTCAGAACTATGATGATAACCTTACAGAGATAAGGTATTGAAAATGCCAATCACATTTAAATTATGTCCTGAGGTCTACCAGAATTCAGTATGAATCTTATTACAAGGGTAAACTGGGATACAGAGATATGCATAGAGTAAGATGATAGAAACATTAGGGGACGAGGGCTTTGGACAAGCCAATATGAGAAGCTGGAGTAGGTTCCTCCCCACCATTTTCAGTGGGAACCAACTCTGCAGACAGCCTGATTTTATTCTCTATCTTATACCTATGAAAAACATGTTTCTGTAATTTAAGCCACCCTGCATATTATATTTAGTTCCAACAACTCTAAGTAATAAATGCAGTGTCTAGAAAGGACCTAGCGAATTCATTGAGTGAGAATGTATTTTGGTTATGGTGTCAATGTTAATAATTTGCTTCATTGCATTCCTCACAAAAAAATTCTCATATTTGTCTTAGAATTATGTTATTCACATATAAGTATTTCCATGCTAAACACAAATCCTGACAAAATCAGGATATATGTTGGTATTAAACAAGAATGATGACAAAAATAAAGTCCACCAATGCAAGAAAAATCACTAAGAGAAGTATCATCTTATATCAAGAAGGAGGAGACATACTACTTTTAAAAAGTAGAGGCCAGAAAAAAAGAAATATAAAAAAAGGAACACAAGAAAAATGCAGAGAATAAAATAAACTAACAGGAAGCTTACAGAAAATTGCAAAACTACTCCAATAGTAAACACTACATGGACGAGTTAAAAGGCTGACGAGGCATTACTGGGATTGGTGTAGGCTGTGATAAAGAAACAGGAAATTTACATAAAACTAAACAACCTGAAGGATATTAAAGCAAATACTAAATTGTAGACTTACAATAATAACATCTTGTCGAAAAGGTACTGACTCTATGAAGCAGGAATTTATGGAAGAAGACTAATTAATTTATATACAGTTTATAATCACACTACAACAAGAGATTGATAAAAGCATGCATATTAATGTAGAAATAGACTAGTACAAGTATAAGGTATAGAGAGTAGGAATATGACAGAGTGGTGTGACAGAACTGAAGTCCTCCCCCTCCTCACACCCAGTAAAACGCTAAATAATATTTGATGTAAAAGTGTGCAAAAGAACATTTGATGCTAAAGTTCTGTGAGTAAACATCCACGAATGCACATGGAATGGATTTTTAATCCAATTAGTAGTTTGTTTTGCCCAGAAATGTCTTATTTTTAATTATAAGCGTGCACCTTGCAGCTATACTGCTCTTAGGTTTGCTTCTTAGAACAAACCACTTATGGATTAAATAAGTCTATCAAAGAGTATGATAAACAATTCATTAGTCTATCCTAGCAATTATTTTAAAAAGTCAAACACAGATGACCAGCAGGCATGCATCAGAGGCACGCTGCTCTGCTTTGCTCAGCAGCAGAAACGATATGTGTCAATTTTCAGTTGTTCCTCAGAGAATTCCAACTCAGCCTAAGGCCAGATCTCCAGAAAAATTTCAGCATCCTTGGTTGTTTAGCATTAAATAGTCTAACATACAGTTGCAGATCTGGGCACTATGGAAGACATATACATAAAAGATACTATTGAGTTGAAAATAAATGAAAGTATTAAGAAACTGCTGTCAGCTCACTACAACATCTTTTAAAGGTGGTGTTGATGTTGCTGTATCTAAATTAAATATATGATATTTATAAAAATAAATTCCAAGTACCTTAAAACTTAGTCTGCTTCATAAATTTCAAACTAACTGGCTGAAAAAGCTTCCAGATTCTATTCATTTATACATAGTTTAAATATACATAGTTTAATTATACATAGTTTCTTCTGAGTGTTCTCACAGGACACAAGAGCAGGTACTCTGAGGCAGATATGCCAATGCCCTTGCATCTGCATCATCGTGAAAAAAAAATAAAAAGAACTCAGCATCCTCAGTTACCATAGGATTCTGGGTACTTTCTCCTGATAGCTACTTAGTGACTATTTTAAATAGGGTTGAAGCATGAGGTAATTACCTTCAAGAACTATCCGTTTTATTTTCTTCTTTACATGTGTATATCTGTACAACATATTTGAGTGTTTACATGTATAGGAGACATGGGTGTTTGTATGGAGAGATGATGTGTACATATGTGAATGCAAGTCTGGATGTCCTGGTTTGATATTGGAAGAATCTTCATTTACTGTTTCCCCATCTTATTTTTTTTCTGGCAAGGGAACATTCAAACCCAGAGCCTGCTGATAAAACTAGTCCCTCTAGATCTCTTTTTCTAAGGGTCATGCTTCTATCTTCTGTGGCTGTAATGATATGCTGACCTCTATGCTCGCAGTGTATTAAAATGGGGTGTGGGTATCTAGATGCTGATCATTTTGCAGGAGCAGCAAGTCTTTTAACCCCTGAGCGATTTCTCGGGCCTATATCATCATCTTAAGCAAGTGTACCAAGCAAGAGATTTAAGCTATGAGATATGTACTGCCCATATATATTAATCCTTTTACTTATTTATTTCTCTTTCTTCAAATCAACTCCTTTTTAGAAAACATGCTACACACCTGGTATAGGTTCCAAAAGGTAGCATGTCAAGGCCTAATATCATTATTTTCCCTTTTCTCAGAAAGTACCCATGTGACAAAGGCAAAATTTTTTACACACATAAACAAAAGTTGCTTTTAGTCATATCTCCATCCTGAATCATGCTTTTGTGTCAAAGCACTTCGAGAAACAGACAGCAGCTGTGGCTATTTAAAACTTGGCAGTAGTTGGGCCGTGGCACATGCCTTTAACCTGTGGAGCAGGCTGAGCTGTGTAAGTTCATGGCCAGCCAGGTCTATAGAACTAGTTCCAGGACAGCCATGACTATACAAAGGATCCATGTCTCAAAAAACAAGAACGACAACAATACTAAAATGAAACAAAAGTTAAACAATCAAACAAACCTGACAATAAAATGTATTTAATCATATTCTCTCATCTGTGAAGGAATGATGCCAGGCAGCTGAACTTGATTAAATGAATTAATCAAGTTCCCAGCATCTATAAATTACATTATACTAGACATCGCTGATTGGCTAGGAAGTTCACACCATATTTATAAAAGAGAAACAGATTCTCAGCTACTTGTTTACTAGAAAATCTAGCACAGTACTTAAAGCTAGATGTATGGCATTTTACTGTATAATAAAGAATATTGTGAACACTTTTTATATAGGTATCAATTAGTAAAATTCCATACAATTAGATATAGTTTATGTAGAGTTCACTTAAAATTTTTCTTTTAATTGATTCTAGATTTTTTTTGTTTACTTCTGGCTTGTAAGACAAATAAAACAAAGGAAAACAATTCAAAAAACAAAATATGAAATATCCCTTCCCAATTCTCTTACAAGACACCATTTTAATACATTTCAACAAACAAAATACTGAAGACACCTACCTTTTCTAGCGACTGTAATTATTAATCTTCTCTGCAGCTCTCTGACCTTTTCTATGATCTAAAAACATCGAACAAATTAAACTGGCTAGGTCAAATTTTTATCAGTAGCATATTTGGTATCTATCAGTATGAACATTATCTATACATCTCTCTAAGTCATATCTGAATAGCTTTGTGTTTTGTTCACATTCTAAGAAACTAGTTCAAGCATTTCTGTAGTAAAGGAAAATAGTATGAGCAGCCTTACCACTGCCTTCAATAGATGCGGGTACTGTCAGTCAACTTAAATTGCATATTAGTTTCTATAAACTTTCAGTGTTATAAAGTTGTCACTGCAAAATCTGCATAATTATATATATAGCTGACCTTGTCTCCTGTACATTCCAGTAAATATTAAATTATTTTTTTTCAAGTAGTCATCTACTCAGATCTTCTCTAGCAAGGACTCTCAACCACTTCTATACCCTTTCCAACATGGAATTTCCAACTGATTTCACTGCAGAGACAGTGATTGAGTTAATCGTTCTGGATTCACTGGGTTTGTTTTAATTACTACTCTGAAAAGTAAAAGGATGCTGGACTTTTAATTAGTAACCTTAAATAGAAAAATTGACCATGCTATGATCAAACAATTTCTGTGACTCTTGTTAGATGTTAAGGAGAAGGAATTTTTGAGAAAAAGAATCCCATGGCTGGGCAGGTCATTAACTCTAGCCAGAATCTGTGACTATTGTTTGCTACTAAATGACTATGGTGTCAAACTGCTTTCTAAAATCTATGTATACTTAGATGTACAATCTAATGTTGCACTCAATCTGCCTTGGACACTATCACAGAAACTGAAGTAGAGAAAACATAAGAAACAGATAAGTAGAGAATAGGTACATGGCCATTCTACCCCTGATTTACTAAAACTAGCCACCTGCCTAATAACAAAATTTTTTTAAAAAAGTGTGCCTAAGAACACTTTATTATATTAAAATTATTAAAATTTATCCATAGCATTTTAACATAACAAATATACCTGCAATAACAAAAAATTCACCTTCTTAGTCTAATAACAGAAAGATGTGTGCCTGTGAATGTATCTCTGTGAGTTTGAGGTTTGAGTGTGTGTGTGTGTGTATAGGAAGTGAAAGTTGAAGAGAACAGACATCCAATAAGATCCCTATCATCTATCTTCAACTTTCTATTCCTATACACACACACACACACACACACACACACACACAAATAAACATAATTTTTTTTGTCCTTAAAAGTGTGTAGACCAAAGCACCTCCTCCAAGAAACCATCATAAAGGAAAGACCCTGTGCCCAGGAAGGAACATATCGTCTCCTTTCTCCATCCTTGAAAGGAGGGCTAACTTTACTTCTCTAATTTCTAAGCACATGTGCAAACCTTCCCTTCCAGCTCAGTATCTTATTCAGCAGTTAAGTGCTTAGGCAGCTGCTGTCTGCCTGCTAATCAACCCCCTGCTCAGGGTCCTCGTCAAGGTCAAAGGGACCAACAGGGCAGAATATTCTGACTTTTCTTGCTTTGTCTGTTTTGCTCACTGGATTCCCCACAGGCGAAAACACCTCACTTACCTCATCAGTGAGTTGAAAGAAAAAAAAGCAAGTTCCATGCAGGGTTTCTGGAATTCCTTTAAATTTTTCTGGACTGCAGAGAAAGTGGTTTTTCTTTCTATTTATTCATATGGTGTGATTTCAAGGGGCAAAACCTGCAGAAATATGCTTGCCACTTGTCTTTTCTGTTTATTCTTGAGAAACTAACTCAAAACTCCCTGTGGACATCTTAATTATTCTGTATGATCCAATCCCACTTCAATCCAGAGCAAAATTGACCTCCTTCATATAGCATTCTAACTTGTGTGACTTCACAGTGGGATCAGTTTTAAGAGAGGGGAAAATAGAGTTTAATTTTACCAAGTTATAATTTTAAAAGTAAGGATACAACCAGCTACAATTTTTCTATCACTGCTGAAGTTCTTTTACTTTATAAGTAACAAATTTTAATCATCAGTGCATGTCTAATTAAGGTCTTCCCAGATAAGGATTAGTAAACTAATTTTTTCTCTTCACTTTTAAAAAATATAACATCACACTAAACAGTGTATGCTTTAAACCTAGTACCAATTGAACATCTGTTCACTGTATACTAGATGGGAAAAAATTTCCCACCTCCGAAGTTCTTGATGAGGCAGCATTGCCTAATAAATTCCAAGAGGACCCTGTTTCTCCTTCAGTACATGTGCAAAAGGATTATTTCCTTTGACAATACAGATAAGAAACTCATGGGAAATCTTGTTATCATCCAACGAGTGTGATAATCTATATTGTTTTTAAGGAAAATTGTAACTTTTGGTAGATTTTCGTAGTTGTGTTTCTATAGCAAAAGAACAAAACTTAATATACCAGTTTGCAATTGTTTAAGAATAAAATCATTATTTTATATTTGTTTCATTTCTTTTAAAGTGTAATTTCCTGCCCCAGTTACTCCTTTCTACTTGTTATCCTGACATTACTAAATTTCTCATAATACTAATGGGTACTTGGTAGCTTAATTTATGGTTATGCTTTGGAAGGGTATTTAAGAACTATCCTTTCTTTCTGCCCCTTGGCTGACATGTTTCAGCAATCTTGCTCTGTCATGCCATTCAAGCATCATATTCTGGGCCCTTATAACACAGAAATGATGGGGCAAGCCATCCATGCCTGAAGCTTCTGTAGCCATTTCTTTAATAATGAATTTCCATTTTTAAAATGGTATCTCTCAAGAAATGTCCACAGCAAATAAAAGACAAGACACATAATCACTTACTCAATACCCTCTGGGAAAAATGAATACAGGAGTGTGAGCCTATTTTAGAGGTGATCCTTCTCTCTACATGGACTGAGTGTGTTTACAGAAAAAGGTAAGGAAGACTAATTGCTCCGTAAGTTGTAGGTAAAAAATCTACAATCTTCAGAGTTTTGGTTATCTGAACTTTCTGTTGCAAAATCTAAAGTTTTCCCTATGAGGACTCAATGGTATCATAGCCAGCTGACCTCATTAAAATAATGAATTGCTTAGAAATTCGACATATCTATCTCTGCCATCCTGGATGCTCTTGAATTGTATGTCTTCTTACTACCAGTGAAAAGGTCTCCACCAGAAGGTACAAATAAAGGCAGTCTGATCCTTGTGCTTTGATTGGAATTGTGTGTGTTATTCTTTTATGCCTTTATGGATCACTGTGTGGGATATCAATGAAACTTTAAACCAGTCTTCAAAATTGTTTTTTTTTTTTTTGCCTATGTTGTCCCAGATATTATTATGTCTGAATATTGTAAGAATCACTATGTTGTTTTCAAATATCCCTCTTCTCTAATGATTGCTCATGAAATATTTAGCAATAGAGCACTCTTTGCATGTAAGAAACTATATTATATCTGCATCCTCAAATGAGAGCTCTTTTATCATCAAACCAGGAGTACACAGTTTCCAATTCTTATCATAACACTTGCTTTCTTGAAATACTTTCGATATCACTATGATATGTGCTAACGAAATGTAATTCTTTGACAGGATTTAACATAGAAGTATTTATGAAGTAGAATAAAACATGTATAATACAAAAGGTGGTAAGAATCAATCATTAAAGGGCTGTGATGGACTTTGGACTTCTGAGAAAAACAAAAAGGAAAGCAATCACTGTACAGCAAAACCATCAAGTAAACCAGTGTCTGACAAGTTCTGAGAACATATACCAAAGACACATAAAATGATCATGACCTGCTACATGATATTTGTATTGATATTGATCGAAAACAGTCTTCATCCATCTAACTCATTACTGTAATTTGTAAGTGTGGTTAGGAACTGTCCTATTTAGGATTTTTCTGCTGTGAACAGACACCATGACCAAGGCAATTCTTATAAGGACAACATTTAATTGGGCCTGGCTTAAAGGTTCAGAGGGTCAGTCTATTATCATCAAGGTGGGAACATGGCAGCATTCAGGCAGGAATGGTGCATGAGAAGCTGAGAGTTCTATATCTTCATTTGAAGGCTGCTAGCAGAATACTGGCTTCCAGGCAGCTAGGAGTAAAGTCTTAAAGCCCACACTCACAGTGACACACCTCCAAATTAGTGCCACTCCCTGGGCCAAGCATATACAAACCATCACAGGAACAAAATGGGTCTCATCATTAAAGTGTAGGTTCATCTAGAAAATATGCTAAGAAGTTGTCTTAGCCACTGTTTATTGTTCTGAAGAGATAACATGACCAAGGCGAGTTCTATGAAAGGACTCATTTGAATGGGGGATCACTCACAGTTTTGGAGGTTTAATTTGTTGTTATCACGGAGGGGTTCATGGGGACATGCAGGCAAGTACTAGAGCAGTTGCTAAGAATTATGTACTATTTCATAGGCAAAAAGAGAACATAGGCCTAGTGTGACTTTTTGAACCTCAAATCCCACCCCAAGGGATACATGATTGCAAACAAGGCCACACCTACTCCAAAATGTCATACCTCTAAATCCTTCTAATCCTTTCAAACACTCCTACTTGCTGGTAAATAAGCATTTAAATTTATCATCCTATATGAGGGCTGTTCTTATTTAAACTTTCACAGAATTTGTGATGTATCTTTTCTTCTTGTCCATTAATTAGATTTTGTTATTTAATGAAGATCTACCTAGCATATTCCCATTGGTACCTGTAGAAGTTAGGTTAAGAATGAAGCTGCTACTCAGAACAGCTTCATAAAATTATAGCAACTTCTTCACTTACAATATTATCAAAAAAATACTTATGGAATAGATTTAATGATGGAGGAAAAAGTATTTTGGACTTAATAAAATAAATAATAATGAAATAAGTTAAGATCTCTAATAATAGAAATATATCTTTAGTTTGTAGGTTGAATATTTATATTCTTAAAATGTCCACACTTCTCAAAGCTATTCAGAGAATCAATGATATTTTTAATCAGAAACTATACTTCATCATGTTTTATAAATGGAGAGATCAAATACTAAAATTGGAATAGTATTACAGAAGAACCAAGGTAATCTGTAGGAGAGTTATCTCCTGTCACTTTAGTCTTTCATAAAAATTCTAAAGAAACATTCAGAGCACTGTCTCTGGATGTTGATTTCACATTGGATCAAGCATTCACAACAATAACAATAAACAAAACAGAAGCTGGAATTAGATGTACAGTCTTAATGTAAGGTCTGAAACTCAGAATCAATAAAGAAATATGCCTGCTTCTTTATGACAAGGTACAAGCCACACAGATGAAAAGATGGGGTTATCATTACACTAAAGTATAAAAGATTCTCTTAAGTAACACCAGAACAACATACAAAGAAAATAGGAGAACTGCTAGAATTTTTTAAAACAATAAACATGATAAAAGGTTAATAATCAAAATATAAAGACCTCAAACAACTCTGCAACAAGAAAGGCACATAAATAATAACTCTATGAGGAATGTCTCACTCCCTATAAAAGAGATGCTGCAAAGAACAAAGAAAAAGAAATTCAAGGGAGGAGCTGTAGAAAAAAGATGCCTGTAAAAATGGTGGGTATTGTCATGGCATTAGAAAAAACATATTGAAGTTTCCTCTGTTTTTTGATTTTGACATTTTGGAGGAAGGCTCTTTTCTTTCATTAATTTATTTATTCACTTTATATCCCAATGATAGCTCCAAATTCCCTTCCAGTCTGCCCTCACATAACACCTCCTCCTCTCCTTTGAGAAGGGAAAGAGCCCCTCTCAGAACCATATAACTGTGGCACATCAAGTCACTGCAGGACTAGATGCATCGCCTCTCACTGAGGCTAGACAATGCAGCCCAGGTAGGGGAAAATGATCTACAGGCAGGCAAAGAAGAGTCAAGGACAGCCCCAGTTTCAACTGTTGGGATACCCACATGAAGACCAAGCTGCACATCCATGTCTGTGTTGGGTCTGGGATCATGACTACAGGTGACTGTAGAGAAAAGCAGAAAATTCCATATCTCCTGGAGTTAGAATTCCTAGCAGGTGAAAGACATTTGTATTCAGACTTTGGTATCTCAATTTGAGTCCCTTTTGCCAATTTTAAAATATGTTTTCTTGTTTTCAAAAACAAGCCTACACTTATGTATGCACCTTTCATAACATTACAAAGCACAGCCACAGTACTTTGTAGAAAAATAATAATGCATAAGACATGGAAATTTAGAAATAATTTGTAGTTACTATAAAGACTGAAGGAAGGAAGACCCCATAACATATATTGATTTTACTGTGATTTTGTTTAATTTGTTTGACTTATTAATATTTAACATTTGCTAACTACTAATCTTTACTTGAACATTGACATATGTAGATGAGTTTGCATTTTTAGGTTTGCATCTGTTTGTGTCTATGGTGGGAGTAGGAAGAGAAAGTTGACATGTACAAGGATATCCTTGACCTCACTATGTAGCTATGACATTGAACTCCTGAGAAATTGGCCATTACATTCCAAGTGCTGAAATTAAAGTGGTGTACTAGTATATTTAAAGCGTACAGCTGAGTAACAAATGTTCTTAACTTTCAAAGAGCTTGGAGATTTACAAATACAAAATATAACATATATATTCTATAGAAATAATAAAGAATAATTTCCTTAGAAAAAATATTTCCCTTTGATGAAGTTTAAAGATAATCATCTGATGTGTTGTTGAGCTAGAAGAACCATCACATTGAAAACTGAGATTAAAAGTATTTTATGCACAAGAAGGGATTTAAAAATCACAAATAAAAATTAAATAGTGATTTAATTTACCCTAACATAATCTCATTGTTATAAAATGATTCTATTTTCAGTAATCTATTGTTATCCTATGGTATCTCCATAAATGCCTGTCTAATGAGTTTATGTCTTTCCCAAACAAGGAACCATTCAATTCTGACATGAATGATCATTCTTTAAGGATACTGTAATTATTTTTTTGTTTGTTTGTTTATTTATTTTATTTTATTTTTTATTGGATATTTTATTTACATTAAATATGTTATCCCCTTACCCCATCCCCCACCCACCCGGGAACCCCCCATCCCCTTACCCCTCCTCCTTCTTCCCTGTGGATGTAACCTCTATCTACCACCCACCACTCCCACCTCCCCACCCTCAAAATTCCCACCCCCTGGGGCATCCAGCCTTCATGAGGTCAAGGTTCTCTTCTTCCACCTGTGCCCGGCAGGGCCCTCCACTCTTACATATTCAGCTGAAGCCCTGGATCCCTCCATAAGTGCTCCCAGGCTGGTGGTTTAGACCCTGGGAGCTGTGGTTGGTTGGTATTGTTGCTCTCCTCATGGGGCCACAAACCCTTTCAGCTCCTTCAGTCCTCACTCTAACTCCTCCATTGAGAACCTCATGATCAGTTCAATGGCTAGTTGTGAGCATCTGCCTCTGACTATGTCAGACTCTTGAAGGCCTCTGAGGAGACATCCATATCAGGCTTTTATCGGCATGCACTTCCTGACTTCCACATCAGCATCTACCTTTGGTGACTGCACATGGGATGGATACTCAGGTGGAAAGGTCTTCAAATGGCCCCTCCTTCAGTTTCTGTCCCTCACTTTGTCTCCATGTTTGCTCCCTTGAGTATTTTGTTGCTCCTTCTAAGAAGAACTGAATCACCCCCACTTGGTCTTCCTTTTTTATGAGCTTCATGTGGCCTGTGAGTTGCATCTTGGGCATTTCAAGGTTCTGGGCTAATATCCAATAATCAGTGAGTGAATACCATGTGTGTTCTTTTGTGATTGGCTTACTTCACTCAGGATGATAATTTCTAGTTCCATCCATTTACCTAGGAATCTCTCGAATTCATTGTTTTTAATACTGTAATTAAATGAGATGGCTGTGAACCATTTTTTCAAAACTGTGAAGTAAAACAAAAGTGTAAAATTTGAACTCTTTTTTCATTTTATTCAACATGGATGACATAACAGATGATAGATTTGTAAATTTTCATTGACTATGCTTTTGGATGTGTGCAGTCTATGCTAATGTTAAAGCTACAAGTTGACAAGTAATACCATATCTTTGAGTGTGTCAGAAATAGGAAGATCAAATTAAGAATAATGAAAATTCATGAGAGTAGTTCCACTGCTTCTTATTCAAAATTTCAACATTACAATCATTATTAAATGAAAATATATAAACCTGGAACCTAATTTGTCATGAAAGGTTTCTATTTTGATACATAACTCCTGTCAGGCCTTCTGGCTGATGTACTTATCACTCTGAGAGAACTATTTACTACATGGATGACATACATTTTTTATTGGATCATTTGATGTGGGAAGAGCCACTCTAAATCTGGGCCACCCATGATAGAAGCCCAGACAAAACCACAAGAAATCAACTTTTGCTTTGGCCATTCCTGTGCTCACTCTCACTGACAGCTCATCTACTGTGTTGCTGAGTAATTCCCTCATTGTTATTAGCATCTAATTCAGGGACTTCAGCATACACTGAACTGGCAGCTTTCTAGGATTTTCCTGAGATATCCAGTCTTGAACAACTAGCATGTATTTGAACTTTCCGTCAGGAGACAAGTCATTGTTGGGCTATCTGGATACTGCATTTAGAACATTCTAGTCAAACCCATATGCATGATCATTCTATCAGTTCTGTTCCTATAGAGAACCCAGACTAATACAACAATCATATTCATTTCATAGATCCTTAAAACAAGTGTGAAATACAGGCATAGTTTAGCTTCAATTGATCAAATGTA
Organism: Grammomys surdaster; assembly: GCF_004785775.1. Taxonomy (NCBI): domain Eukaryota; kingdom Metazoa; phylum Chordata; class Mammalia; order Rodentia; family Muridae; genus Grammomys; species Grammomys surdaster. The sequence goes on from NW_021604622.1 coordinate 17,986,807, forward strand.
ATGGCATTACCCATTATTTCTGCCACCATTATTCTTCTGGGGATTCTAAATAGGTTGTCCTTTAGATGGGAAAAACTTTAAGTAATCTCGATTTAATCTACTTAACTCAGCAAAATACAATAAAGAAATCCCTGTATGCCAGCAATTATTTCTCAAATTCTTAGTACAATAAGAATGATTATAAACTTTAAATGGCCCCCTGGGAGGCCACTTTCAAATTCAGCAGGCTGATCTGATCCAGTTCTATCATGTTCTATTAAGAAGTTTGTACTATTAGGTCTAAAAATACAGAAGAATGAAGTTTAACCTTTTCGAAGGCTACATAGTAGAAATGCCACCACCAGTCAATCCAGAGCATCATTTTTTCTTCTTTCTGTATCCATTTTGGACTGATTACATCCTGTGGATCATTGCATATGATAGTCTAGCATTGGTCGGTCAAACTAATACAATTTAATTTAGCCTCTTCTTGCAGTATATACAAACAGTTTTATATAAATGAAAACTCTGATTTCTGCATTGTCCTTATTAATGGCTAAGGTGTTCTTTCTTTTTATTTTCCCATGGCTTGAGTTATGTGCAACCATGTTTGAAATATGCTCTAAAGAAATCTGTAAACTTGCTTTCTATCTCCAGCTAAGTCTTAGTTTGTTCTCTCTCTTTTTTTATTTTTTGAAAAAATAAAGCATTCTAGAGAGTAAGGGAACTTGAAAAAATAATTGAATATCCATATTGGCATAAATGTACATTGCAATTTCAAATGGCAACTAGAAGACAGATTAATTCCCTGAAAATATTTTCATTCATTTTGTTTAACACCTCATTGCTTGTAGAAATTGACAACAATTTATTCTATTTTCTTCTGATGAATGCTTTTACTTTCAATTGCAGTTTGAGTGATGTGTTATATTCTGAAGTTATGGTTTTGATTCGTTTTGAATTTAATTGCAGCTTGGTCTTTGCAGTGGTTTGAATGACAAATATCCCCAGTAGGTTCATGAATGTGAAAAATGTACTCCTCATCTGGCAATGCTGCTTGAGGAAGTTACACAACATCTAGGAGGTAGAAAGGGTTTGCATCCTTGTCCCATGTCCTAAGTCACTTCTGTGCTTTCTGTATGCTGATGAGATCTGGTCAGTCAGCTTTGAGCTCCTGCTGCTTTTCTATTTCTTTGACCATTAAAATACCTCTCTCTCTCTCTCTCTCTCTCTCTCTCTCTCTCTCTCTCTCTCTCTCTCTCTCTCTCTCTGGAACTGTTAAGCCAAAACAAAACATTTCATTTACAAATAGCTTCTAGTCATACATTTTATCACAACAACAAAGAAGTAACTAAAACTAACATTTTAATATTTTGTTAGATCATAATTAGAAATCAGTAATGGGAGAAATGAGAGGTTCTCTGGAAGCTCATCCAAAGATATAGTAATAGAGATATTATTATATTTAAATTATATTTAAAATTCATTTTGGATTTTCTAAAATAATATTTTTCTCTGTTTTAGTAATTGCTTTGCATATGGAGTTTGTACTGACTTTGATTTTACTTGTGTATTTATTAACAGAAGATATTTTATTATCTGGTATAATACTTAATTTCATAGATATGTCACTGTAATCATCCTTAAAAGTATAATGATGTAGCCCCAGGTACTTTCCACTATCTGTCTCTCAAACAAACATCCTCCTTTCATGCTAATGCATATAATCCTAATTATAATCCTAATTTCAGCACTGGGTCACTGAAACAAGAACTGAAACCAGGAGAAAAACTTGAGAAGGGGAAATGAATGACGAATTGGAAATCAGGATAGGAGAAGGAACACACTTACACACACACACACACACATGTGTGTGTGTAAATGTAATTTTAAGAGAAAATTTAAATTTGAAAATGTTAATGAAGATATAACTCTGACTTTCACACTTTGGCATGTGTTCACTTTTTTTTTTTTGGCCATACTTTTATTTACTACATATACTATAAACATATACAATACATGCTACAAAATAAATTTCTTAAAATTTAACTGTCAAGAAAGTGTATAGTGTTATCATACTATGGCACATGTTCATATTTTATTTCAAATTGGTTTGCTTATCACCCATCTCAAACCATTAATAGTGAAAAGTTACTTGTGGAAAATTAAAGTTATCTATTTGCATTATTAATAAACAATTCCAACAAATTGATAAGAATTAACCATGTCAAGTATTAGTATCCAAAAATGGGCTCTTGAAGATGTGATTATATAAAACATAGCAGCCAATTTCAGTTAACTTTGCTCTGTGACAATGTACATATGCATTTGACTAGGATTATAGCACTTGATATTTTTGGAAGATATTTGTAAGAAGTCCTTTGATCTCTTGAGGTCCAGTAACTGCTATACCCAGCCAAATCCAACCAAACAGTTCATGTAATGGCTCTGAACAACTAATCACTGAGGAGTTCTTAGGATTCCTGTAGAGCTGCATATCCCATTACCACCACACATAATGAAGAGACAATACAAGCCACCATCAAAGGCAAAGGCAAAAGAAAATATCTGAATGGACAGATTTGTAGCACAGAACATATTCCACCTGACAACTTGTTTAAGTTTTCAGTTAGCATAGATTCTGTAAATCCAAATGCACATTAAATCCTTGGGAGACAAAGGCAAGTGGATCTCTGAATTCAAGACCAGCCTGGTCTACAGAGCTACTTCTAGGACAGTCAGAGCTCCAAAGTGAGGCCTTGTTTCAAAAAACAAAAATAAATTTTAAAAATTCTGTTCCTGAAATTATGGCATCTAAAAACATTTGTAGAAAATCATTGTCACAACTGGTTTGAATGTTGATATTTTCTTTTGCCTTTGCCTTTGATGTGTTCACTTTTGGATTTTAGATGAATGATATATAAAATCTTAATAAAAACTATGAAAGCAATTATTCATTGAAATTTATACTAAAAATCTCATCAGTTTTGAAACATTTCACATTGCTATTTTACTATATCAAGTTGAGCTGGAATATTTTCTTGAACACATTTATGTCCAAAGATGGAAAATAGGTGATAGGCTTCCATTTGATGTTAACTGCTGTCCTCGTGAATTTAGGGACTCAATACTGAAGCATTAGGCAATCAAGAAAAAAAATATGAAGACAATTTGCATTATCAAAAGCTAAGAAATAGTCTTTAATTGTTATGACTTATAATAGCCAAATTACAAAAGCAATTGTTCAGTTTTTACAGTGGATATTCTTTAATATGAAAGAAATAAAAATGAATTCCAATTGAAAATCGTTATCGTATTAGTAGATGGTTATTTAATTAAAATAAGCTATCTCTTAGAGTATTTAAAATTGTACTGTTTATCAAATGTTTAATTTTCCTTAATTTAAATGAAATATGAAGAAGAATTTTACTCCAGCAACATGACTCTCTGATCATATGCAAAGACCTTCTAGGCCTATATGATGCAGCTGAAATACAAACACACATTTAGGACCCTCCTGTAATCCATCTGTCTGGAATCCTTTAGAACAAACCTTTAATCCTAAACAAGAGCATTGAATTGAAGGGCAGACCATATCACAAATCCGAAGAAGATTTGACACAGTGAGTCAGAGATAGGATATTCATAATTCTCAGGAGAAAACCTACTTAAGAGCAAATCAGGGAGAGAGAGTTCAATTAGTTAACCAGTTGAAAGTCAGTGCAGTGGGTACAGTGGAGTGGAGGTAGATTCTGATGTAAATCCATGCAGTTCAGTACAAGTAAGCAGAGGCAGATGAAGACAGAGAATAAGAAACAACTAGAATATAACAACAAATTTCCAGACTTAGCTTGTGGTGAAGGAGAACATTTCAGTGAGAAGCTGAGAGAAGCCATATTGAATTAGCCAGCTTAGAAAGAATTATGATGCTAATAACTAAGATGAATCAATCAGGAAGAGTTCAGAAAGAATTAGAAATGTTAAGCTTATTCAGCAGTGAGCCTCCAAGGCAAAGTTATACCAGGTAAACAGAAGTTACATTTACAGCAATGCTTTCAAAGATATATCTGACCATTGATATTATGCCACATGTAATATGGAATAAACCTTAAGACTACTTCTTTCTTCTTTACATTAAGTATTAACAACAAAGTATACATAAGTAACACTCTGTAGAAAGAAGAACACTTTATGTAGGAAGAAACTGTATGTATGCATTTGGGTATCAGCAAGAAAATAAGGTCCTTAGAATTATTTATGAAAATTTTTATATAAATATATTCATGTTTTTCTCTGAGAATCATATGAGTGAAATTAATCACTACTCCTTTGTTAATAATGGTGATGGGGTTGAGTCAACACAAGGCCCTGACATGGGCACATTACCTAATGTCTGGATGTTTTCTTCAGATGGGAACTTAGTTCTGTCAACAGTCTGCTCATCGACTTGTTCCAAACACCAGCTAAATGATTATCAAAATGTTAGAATGGCCTTGCTGGTTTCTTGGTTCCAAGACCTAATAGAAACATTCAGAGGTGAGCTAAGCAAAATGAGGAACTGAGCCAAGTGACTAAATAGCTGAGAACCCTGGACATTAGAAGAACTACATCCCCTGACTAGGTTATGGGGAGATGCTAGGTGCCAATAATTACATAAGAATTTCCTGGGCGCATAGTTTATCATCTCTTTATATTGTAATTCCAATTTCTATCAATCATAATAACTCGGTTACACACCAAAGTGCTGAGTTAGATATAAACTACCTGTTGAACCCATGTTCCTTCCCTCTTTCTTGAAACAGTTCAGAGGCTATCAGGAAACCAGAGAGACTGAGAGAGAAAAGGAAGGGAAAAGTACAATGTGCAGATTTTTTTTTAAAACATAGGAAGATTTTAAAAGAGATTGTACATGAGACAAGGAGTAAATGAATGTAAAGGCATTTCAGCTATGGAAAAAATAGTTATATAAATAAAGGTGACCTGGGTTGTCACAGTGCCAGAGTGTGTAAGCAGCACTTTTTGCTCCAAGTCTTCTTTTGCTTATTCCATGTATTCCCTTGTGGGTTTTGAAACCCACTCGGGCTGGACTCAGGCAAGAGACTGTGCCTTTAACTGCTGCACTATCTGTCCTTCCCCCGAGAGGACATTCAGACAAGCTTCTTAGCCTCCTAGATTCTCAGAATAAAAACAGATCATAGGAGACATAGGGAGACATTCTTAGCCAGGTCCCTCAGAAAGTATGGTTGGTTTGCCTTTCTAAATATTTGTTACAGGAAGAAAGAAGGAAAGTAAAAGGTGAGAGGGAGAGAGGGAGGGAGAGAGAAAGAGAGAAAGAGAG
>NW_021604622.1:17992223-17992860 GCF_004785775.1 Grammomys surdaster
GAGAGAGAGAGAGAGAGAGAGAGAGAGAGAGAGAGATATGCTTGCTAGAGCTTAGGGAGCCTTGTGAAAGAGTTGGGGAATGAACTGAGGGAGCCAGAGACATCAAGGTCACCCCAAGAAGACCTAGATAATAAACTAACCTGGGAACAAGGGGATTAACAGAGACAGAACCATGAATCAAAGAGCATGGATGGGCTAGACCTTGGTCCTTCACACATATGTAGTAGATGTGCAGCCTTATCTTCATGGGGATCCCCCCAACAATTGGAGCAAGGCCTGCCTTGGGATCCTTTTACTGTTAGCTGGGATGCATTCTCTGGTCTCATTAGGAGAGGATGTACCTAGTCCAGCTGAGACTTGATATTCTAAGGTGGATTGGTACCCATGAGGGGCATCCCCTTCTATGAGTATAAGCGAGTAGGGAATGGAGAAGTAGGTGTGAAAGTGAGCCTGGGAGGAGAAGAGAGAGGGGTAATGCAATCAGTCTGCAAAGAGAAGAAAAAAGAAAAAGAAAGACAAGAGAACAGAGAAATAAAGAAAAGAAAGGGGTAAACAAGAAAAGATGAAAAGATTAAAAAGAAAAGGGAGGAAGAAAGAAAGAAGGGAAGAAAGAAAGAAAGAAAGAAAGAAAGAAAGA
>NW_021604622.1:17992870-18012757 GCF_004785775.1 Grammomys surdaster
AGGGAAAGGGAAAGGGAAAGAGAGAGAAAGAAAAGGAGAAACACATAAAGGAAATGCAGGCACTCCAAAGAAAACATTTTGAGGTGTTGATGTCTTAGGGCTGACTTCCCTGACATAATAACTTACTTTGTTTACTTGTTCGACAAGGATGAATGAGACAAGAAATCTCAAACCAGTACCATGTGAAGAAAAGAGCAGGCTGAAAACCAACAAAGGTAACAGAGACTATTTCTCTCCAAGTTGGTTATATTTGTTGTCTCTTTGTTCTAATTAATAGAGAAAGGAGTTTGAAACAATTGCATTTCCTTCCTAACTCAGAATTAGTTAGAAGGACTTGACTGTAGCTCACAATAATTTTTTTTTCTTCCCTCGAGTTTATTTGTAAAAACAGCATAGGACACTGGTCATCTGCAAATAGTGTGTGGGTAGGTGTGTCACGGCAGTCCATCTGTCTTCACATTGGCAGGAGCCTTTTCTATGGGGCCTTCACAGGGGCCTGGGCACCTTTGGGAACCTGGGCTGGAGCTTCAGCCTGGGCCTTAACTGGAGCTTTGGCCTCTGCCTTGATTTGAACCTTGGGCTTTGGTTGGCAGAGCCTACGACCCTTGGCCATGTAGCTTCGAATCTGCTTCCCAAGCTTGGGGTGAGCGATGAAAGCCAGGCGGCTGAGTATGCGGCTGGGGCCCTTTGGCATCTTGGGCTTGATGGCCTGAGGCTTCACAAGGGCCTTGATGCCCTCTGCGCGTGCACTCACTGCCTTTGCATTGTTGGCCTGCATCTTCTTCAGGCCTTTCTTGTTGTGCTTCTTGGCAAAGCGCATGTTCCTCAAGAACTTGGGGTCAACCCCCTTAAGAGACTCTTATCTTTGTGACCGGGGTTTCTTGACGCCATTTCTGTGCCATTTGCAGGACTGGTTGTGTGTGGTGTGGTTCTTGAACTTGGCCATGTCTGCATGGTAACCCGTGGCTTCCGCAACGCCTGGGACCAGAAGAGAAAGAGCAGTAACTTTCTTCTTTCATCTAAACACTGGAAATGCTCTTCTGTTGTCTATGGAGGGAATCACTTCAGTGTGAACAGTGTTCTTGAAGTTGCACAGTGGTCTCGAACATACACTGTTATAGAGCATTGTTTAGTTCAGAAGTCTTCCAACCAGCAATGTATACTTCAAACTTCCACAAAATGGCACTGTGTCATTAAAGAAATTCCCATTATATTTGATTGTCTTCACTTACTGAAAATAAATTTTCTCATAAAATATACCTTGATTACAGTTTCCTCTCCCTACACTCCTCCCAGTTCCTCCTCAACTTTTCTCTTATCACAAATCACTCCTTTTCAGTCTCTCACTATAAAAGAACAGGTTTCTAGGAGATAATAACCAAACATAAAAAAAATAATAAGATAGAACCAAAACCATCATACATGGCAACCCAACAGAAGGGACATAGCCCCTTCTGTTCATAAGCACAAGAAGCAGAGACCCACTCCTTCATACAGTCAGAAGTCCCATAAAAATGTCAAGTTGGAAGCTATAATATATATGCATAGGATCTGGTACAGCCCCATGCAGGCCTATTCTTTCTCCTTTAATCTCTGAATTTATATAAACTCTACTTAATTCAGAGGGTTTTATTCTCCTGGTGTCCCCCATTGCCTCTGGCTTTTACACACTCATTCAGCCTCTTCTTCCACAGAGTTTCCTGAGATCTGAACAGGGGACTTGATGGAGAAAATGCTGTATATGTATTGTCTGGCAGTACCCCTCTGAATTTGCTCCCATGTTCTGTAATAGGAAGCCTCTCTGGGAATGACTAAATAAGGTACTGATCTATGTGTAGAGCAGCCTATCATTAGGAGTTATTTTGTTGTTACATCTTTTCTTTTCTTTTTATACTAGTAGTATTTGGCTTTACCCTAGCTCTGTAGGGTATCTAGTCTCTGATTCTTGGTCACACAAACAGTGTTGGGTATGGATTTTCCCTGATGGAGTGGATCATAGTCAAATCAGACTTTGGTGAGCTATTCTCACAAGTCCTGAGCCACCATTGTCCTAGCATATTTTGTAGGCAGAATATATAGTAGGTCAAAGGTTTTATAATTGGGTTGGTGTTTTTGTTTCACTTTTGTTGTTTTGTCCCTTCTCCACCCAAAACACTAGAATGTAGCGAAGAAGGTTCTGCATAGGTTCTAGCTTAATAACTCCATGTTTAATAACTTGTAGGAGTCTTGTTCTTAGGAATGGGGACTCACTGTCAGTTTGTGAAGAGCAACTCATTGTCTTAGTAACAACTTCGTGTAGTGAGAAATAATGAAAACTCTAACCCAAATAAGACCGGTCAATGAAAACACAACTAAGTAATTATGAATATATTCTGTAAGCCTAGATTGGGCCGATACCCCTACACTACTCTGTTCCCCAGCTATGAGACCCTTACAACTTGAGGTTTTTCCAAACCCTGCGTTTGTCCTTCTACCTCCTGCTTCCCAGTTCACCCCTGTTGTCTTCTCTCTCCTCTCTTCTCCCCAGTACTCCTCTCTCTCTTCTCTTCCCAGTCATCTATGTCTCCTTTGTCTTCTTCCTCCATTGTCTTCCTCAAGTCGTCCCCCAGTCGTCCTCACCCTCTCTTTTCTCTCCTCAGCCTTTATTTCTCCACCTCCCCTTCCTCTGCCCAATCACTGACTCCATCCTTTATTTTACAAATTAATATGGGCAGACCAGACGGTTCACTAGAAATCACCTGTGTAATGACTCACACCTCCTCTGCAGTCCTTCACAGGGAAGGGGAATTAGTATCAAAATACAAGGCCAGGGCTATCCACATCAGCTTGGTTATTTGGTGATCTCCATGGGACACTGTTGAGCAGTAGTAGTTACTCAATTGAATGGAACCAGCTTCTGGTACTGGAAGACCTATTTGATAGCAAGAGAGGGCCAGTTGAGAATCTATAACCTTCATTATTATGAGACTTCTTTAGAATCAACTTCATAGATTTCAGTGATTTTATGCATCACTAAGCTTCATACCATTGCTCAAATCTCCCTCTCCCAGCATTCCTTTCCACAAACATATGTCACTTCCCACTCTCTACTTTATCTTCTGATGAAAATCCAGCTTTAATCGAATTCCACCCATAAAGTCTAACCTATTCCCTGCTCCCAGGGAGATTACACTATGGTTATCATTTACTTAACAGCTAATATACACATATAAGTGAATACATAGTAGATTTATCTTTCTAGGCCTGGGTTGTCCCACTCAGGGTGATTTTTTTCTAGTTGCTTCCATTTGCCTACAAATTTGAGGGTGCTATTATTTTTAACAGTCAAATAGTACTCAACTGTGTAAATGTACTACATTTTCTTTTCCTTTTCGTCTGTTATGGAACATCTAGGTTGTTTCTAGTTTCTGATTATTGTGAATAGAGCAGCATTGAGCATGGTTGAGCAAGTGTCCTTGTGGTAAGGTGAAGTATCCTTTGGTTATATACTCAGGAGTGATATAGCTGGGTCTTGAAGTAAATTGATTCCCAACTTTCTGAGGAACCATCATATTAATTTTCATAGTGGTTACACATATTTGCATTCCCCAGCAGCAATGGGGGAGTGGCCCTAGTATTCCAAATCCTTGCCAGCATAAGTTCTATTTGTGTTATTGGCAGTAGCCATGTTCACAGGTCTAAGATGGAAATTCAAAGGAGTTTCGATTTGTGTTTTCTTGATGGCTAAGAATGTTGAATCTTTCTTTAAGTGTTTTCAGTCATTTGAGTTTCTTCTATTAACAATTCTCTCCTGGAATTTGTACCTTGGTTTTAATTAAATTATTTGGTCTATTGATATCCAGTTTCTTGAGTTCATTATATGTTTTCTATATTAGCCTTTTGTTGGATGTGGAGTCAGGCAATATCTTTTCCAGTCCTGTAGGCTACTGCTTTGTCCTAATGATGGTGTCCTATACCTCTCAGAAGTTATTCAGTTTCATGAGATCTCATTTATTAATGTTTGTTCACATCAAGTTGTTACAAGCACAGGAACAAAGGGTTGGACTCATCATACCTCGCCAATTTACTCACAAACATCTGTTTCCATGAAGGTACACAGGATCTCATTTACAAGTTAAAAATGCTGTTTGGCCATTTTGAGCCCCACATGTGTCTCAATGCACCAGGAAAGTTTGTTCTACAATGGAAACACAAGCAAAGAAGCAAGAATATGCTAGCATCAAAGGAAATCGTTTACAACATGCTTCTGTGGTGACAGATTTTATTCTTAATCTATGGAAAGGATAAATAACTGAGTGACGTTGCATGACTAATAAACACCTCAGGAACTAAGGGTTGTGTTACTCTTCTTGGGAAATAACAACACCATTTGAAGAACATGTTGAGTGCAAAATGAATAAAGATAATGTGGTGGTCGCTTGCTCTTAATTTAAATTGTGTTTTATATCCTTAACATTAATTTTAAACATAAAAGATGCTTAATATTAAGAAGTTACACTATTAGCTGAATATCATGTCTAGTAAGTAGACCATCCTGAAATGTAGTACCTGTTCTCATGACATATACCAAACAAACAAGTGCTGACAGTCTCAAATAATCACTAAGGAGAAAAGAAAGGAAATGTTTTACATGAGCTGACATTGCTTGTAACTTGGCACTAGCAATTAGAACTAACCAGCCATGGAGTTGATTCCAGAAGCACATAAGTGCCATTGATAGCATTGTAATTCTCTTTGGGTTTCGCTGTAATGATTAAGCCATAGTCTTCTATGATGGCTGGGTTTAAGTATGAAGACAAACATCAAATTAAAGAATTCTCCTGCAGAGAGTAGAGTCAGGCAACTAAATTTCACACGTTGCTGATTACACAGAAAGCTCTTGGTAAAGGAATTTTTAGAGATTTAACAAGTCATTAAGGACAGAGGTTCAGCATCTTCTAAAAGCCCAGATATCTTGCAGCTATCTATCAGTGCAACCACTACCGCCTCTAGGGTTCATTACACTTACATGATTCCACAGAGAAGATGTTCTCATAGGTTAATGATTCTAAGAATAAGGAGAGGTACTGTGCTATATCTTTCAAAGGCAACTGTGTATGATTATTAACACCAAATTGGTTACAAAAATTTTAAGCTAATCAAGGAAGAAATAAGCCAGTTAACATCTACGTGTTATCTGTAAACTAATAGTCTGCATTTCTACCAAGTAACAGTCTCCATGTTATCGCCTGCAGCACCCTCCTGTGCACCTGGTTTACAAGCCAGCTTCTTGACACAGGAAAACAAATTAAATCCAGGCTTCAGTTATGTTATCAAAGATCGCTGGCTAATGGGTTTCTGGAACTCTAGATAATGCAGGAGGCTGCACTCGTGAAGATAGGGACTGATGTATTCTCTCCAGCCACCAGAATAAATCTGTTTCTTTATTTCAGAAGTAAAGGTTTTCATACTGTGTCTATCATTCAATGTTTTCCCCATAAAACAGGGTTGCAGTATAATGTCCACCACATGAGAATTCTAGTTTTATAGCTTCTTAGTGATTTGTTCCTGCTAGTTACATGCCACTGAAAGAGATGAAAGGAATTATTAATCCTAATGGTTTTAGCAGTAAGCAGCTTGCCCAAAAAGTAGATTTATGGATATCTTTACATTTTCCCTTATTTTACAAAGACTGTGTAGTTAAATTCCCATGAAAGGTTATATTTTCCAAGATATAACACCTAATATCAGATGTGAGTTAGATTTTAGACTTAAAACTCCATTGTCTGCATTTATAATTTCTGGTATTGGTAGCAAGTCTCAAGCTTTTATAATATTGATACAGTGTAACAGTATATTTGGATAATAAACTTAAAATATTATTTTAAAATCCACATGGAGGCCGAGGAGATATCTCAGTTGATAAAATACTTACCACAAAATATCAAGACTGAAGATTGCATAGCATTCATGAAAATGTTCAGGCAGAAGGAGCAGCACTCCTGAAACTGATAATCTGGGACTCAGGCAGGTGGTCCATAGGTTAAGTTGGCTGAGTAGAGTCCCCTGATGAGTAACAGTCTATGTTTCAATATTATTGGTAAAAGTAATTTGGGAGAAAAAAACTTTACATACACACACACAGGCCTAACACAGAAGCAGACACACACACACAGGCCTACCACAGAGGCACACACACACACACACACACACACAAACACAAACATTTGTCAAATGCATATCTATGCAAGAAAACAGATTCAAATAGATAGTTACTATCTGTTTAAATTTATTGAAAAAGAAAACCTTTAGGCTACTAGAACCAATCTGAACAATGGCTCCAGACAGATAGATTATTTTTGATGTCTAAAATACAAAATTCCCTCTTTATATTGACTTGTGAAAATTAAGAAAATGTTATTTACCACATTATTGGCAGAGAGACAACTTTGGCAATTGAATCAATTAAGAAAAAGTTGGTTACAAGTGTCTATTCAAGAAACCAAATAATACCATTTCATTCTCAAAGACATAAAATGATTTCAATTTTAAGACTGAAAATAAAAGCATTATCCAAGTAAACATATTAAGCACATATTCAAGGTGTTCCATTCTAAATACCTTGCCCCTCAACTTTAAGATGTTTTCTACCTTTTAATGTTATTTTTATTTTCTATGAAACTAACTCATCTTGCGATTCCTTAAGTTACACTATATATTTTTTTAATTGTCTGACATTGTGCCTTGCCATGTGAGACTCCATTTTGCAAGTAACATTTAGTTCCATTTTAGGTGCAAATGAAGAGCAAAATTATTCTACACAAAGGCACATAGACACTGCTACTTGCCCAGCACCATCCAGGAGGCACACATAAATAACACTTGTGTGTTCTGTCCCTGTTTTTTTTTAAGTCACCCCCCCCATGACCCTACTATGTTCCTGCTATTTAAGACCACACCAGTTTAAATACAAATGTCTAATGAATCAAAGCTGGTACCAATATATCTAATAGAATATGCTTATCATCTCTGGCTATAGAGTATTTCATTCAGAATAATTATTTACCTGTAAATCTTACATTTCAATTTTTATTTATATCTGAATAATATTCCTTTGTGTACATATGCCACATTTTCATTATCTGTTCATTTGGTGGTGCTGAAAATTTCCATACATGCTATCAAATGTGACAAACAATTAAAAGTTTTACTCATCTGTGATTCTGTTGAGCTATAATAATGACTGACTTAGTAGGATATCCCTATCACTATAACAGTGGCTTGATGATTGTGGGTGTAAACAACCACTTTCTGCTTAGATGTAAACCTTCTTCTACAATATGGGCTCTATACCTAATATCATTAACTGTGCCAAAATCTGTGGCCGGCTAAGGTTCATGTCAAAAATAATATTCTTCTAAATGGGCATCCTAATAACCTGGCCTCCTACATTCTTATTTTTTACCCATAGATTAATCTATTTGTCAATCAACAGTTACATAGTGATTAATAAAAGGACTTAGAAGAGAGAGTAAGAAATTGTGGCATGCTAAGATCTAAATGGTACATACATATATCATATTGCCTTATCCAGAAGTTTAGAAATCATTATGCAAAGGGAACAAAAAGTAGGAGCCAGAAGTAGTAGAAATCTTTAGCAAAAGAGTGTTTGCCAAATATATCAGAGCTATTTTACACATTAATTCACAGGGCATGTTACTATGAGCATACAACCTACACAAGATAAAACCAGCCCAAATTCTCACCTGGACCAAAGAGAAGTTCGTTCTTAAATAAAGATCCGAGGTAACTGATACTCCTAACCAACACTTCCACCTTAAGCTGAGCTTCTTGGGGGCTTCTGGGGATGAAAGAATCAGTTTTCTTTAGAAAGTGTGTCCTGAGAGGCTATCCATGTTATGGTAGATAGCCCTACTCTCTTTTATATGCCCAAAGCATTAAGTGGACTCATTTGCTCTTAAAAAAGAAAATATGTGAGTTTGAGTAGGGAGTGGGAAGAGTCATGGGGAGGATTAGATGGGTAAGAAGCAGGAGAACTGGTCAAAACATATGTATCAAAAAGAGTCTCAGGAAGAGTGAAGTCCTCTCATCTGGTCCCCATGAATAGGATGACATCTGACACCATGATGGTGATTTCTTACATCAATATGTCATCTAAGATTCCGGTGTGTACATCAAGAAACAGACAGGCTGAATATTCAGCACTACTGGGAGCTTCACCTTAATGTGATGCCCTTTATTGGTATGGATGCCTCTAATATCCACTTTCTCAATCTGTCTCTAGTCCGTGTTTTTTTGCCTCCATGAAACTTCAGTTTTACAGCTTGCCTCTATGGCCTCCACAATTTTGTACCTTGCCTCTAAAACTATACACAATACTGGGGATTTGATCAAGCACTGACCCTAAATCTTGAATTCCCTACAAGAGTTTTCCAACTGGATTCCAAGTTTTTCATTATATTACCCTTAATATCTATGATAGATAATTCTACTTCAACTTGACACAAACTAAAGTTATCTGAAAGGAGGGAAACTCAATTGAGAAGATGTCTCATAAGATCTAGCTGTAGAACATTTGCTTTGCTAGTGATTGATGAGGGGAGGACCCAGCCCACTGTGAGTACTCTCATCACTGGTCCAGCAATATTGACTTCTATGAGAAGGCAGGCTGAACAAGCCCTGAGGAACAAGCCACAGAGCAGCATCCCTCCATGGACTCTGCATTAGCTCCTGCCTGTTTGACTTCCTGCCCTGACTTCCCACAATGATGATCTGCAATATGGAAGTATAAGCCAAATAAACCCTTTCATCCCCAACTTGCTTTTTGGTCATGGTGTTTCATAGCAACAGTAAAAAGCCCTAAATAAGACAAGGGCTATTTTGTATATGTGTTTCTGATCTTTGTTCCTGCCTACAACAAGCCTGATTTAAATTCTGCTCTCGCCTTCATCTTCCTTTACAATCTTTCAAATATATGGGTTTGGTACATGTTATATGGAATGTATAATTTGAGAACTAAAATTATTAAATAAGATTAGATTTTTTAAACTGCATTTTTCTATGGCTAATATCAAGGAAAATTGGAACTACTTGACAAGGCACAGCCAAAAAAAGCAAGATAGATCTAGAATTCATGTTCAATAATTTTCAATATTGAATATTCAAAATCTAGAATATTATTCAATAAATTTCAACAATATGAATATGAATGTTCATATTCATTTCAAATATGAATATGCTTGCATACGCAACTAACAAAGCATATACTTAACAGGTTCAATAATGACAATCTACATAGTAAATTACTGGGGAAATATAATTTTTATATATTTTAAATGATTATCTCTGAGTAGGTTATATAGAGTTACTTATCATAAACGTGGCTATCTGGAATACCCATGTGGAAATACAGAAGAAGATAACTACATGCAAAACATATCTACATATGATTTGTTTCAAATTAAATTATACATCACAGCTTTCAGAACAATTTAATTACAGAAGTTCAGAGGTGGGAATTATATATTTACATATGGGACATTTATTATTAACTTGTTATTCAAAGTGTAGGTGTATAGCAATACTAACTAAGTTATTATGAGAAAATCTCAGAGTTCAGCAGTGCTCACAAGTCATCAACAATATACCAAGTAAGATAGGGAAGGCTGAAAATCAGAAAAAGATGTACCCAATGTTGATAAATTAGAATAATGAACAGGTAAAATTATCAGAGACCTCAAGCCTATGTTTGGAAACACTGACATGAATTTTAAGGAAAAGAGGTAATTAATAATTCCTGGTCAATATATGGTACCGCCCACCACCAATATTTCATTATCTCTGCTCAAGTCTTCTTGGTTATTAATCTATTCTTTGCTTTCCTAACTGAAGAATACACTGGTTCCTACTGTAACTGGTTTTGTTTTCTGAACCAAGTACTTCTAAGGTGGGTGCCCATGTCCTATGTTGCCACATGCACTGTTAGTATAGATATGTGTTGAACAGCATGTAAAGATGAGAGTCTTAGAATTACAAGTGTATTATAAAAATAGGAATATATGCATATTCCAAAACAAAAGTCCCTCTTGCTAGGCTAGTCATCATTTTATTTTCTGACTCACAAGGGTATTATTCCTGTTCTAGAGAGCGGCCTTGACCTTGTAACTGTTTTCATTTGAATGTGAAGTATTTGTCTCGAGATTCGCCTCTTCCAGGAACTGAAAGTGGCTTGCAGGTTCAAGTGAGGAGTCAGTCAGTGCTTTTTGCATGAAGTAGCTCCTAAGTGCCAGTTACAGTAATATTAATTTAAGTCAAACACAGTGTATAAAATATTCCACAGATTATTAATTAAGTCACTATTTTTCTCAAATATATCTAAAGAGATTCAGTGTATACTTAAATTATTATGTGATTGCATATAAAAGTATTCTGCTCTGGAAAGTACAAAAAAACCATTACTTATAAATTTTAGTTTCTGTACTGTAGTCTAAGAAATATGGATTTAAAATCTTTGTTCAAAAATCAAAGGAATTAATCACTGTCTGTCTCTTTCTGGGTCTGTCTCTCTCATTGTCTCTTTGTTTCCTTCTCTCTCTGTCTCTGTCTCTCTGTGTCTCTTAGTCTCTCTGTCTCTGCTTCTCTCTCTCTCTTACAAACACATATATACAAACACATGCACCATAATCAAAACTATATATATATCAAAATCATATATAAAATCATGAACACCACAATAAATAAATAACATAGAAATCCATCTGGAGTTAAGCCTTTAGTCAGTCTCAGCTATACAGATTTTGGGTGAGGGAATGGTTAACAAGTTCAAGACCTGTTTAAACTTAAGAGCATTTTTATGGATAAACCTGAAGATTGAGTAAAACCCTGTGTATTACTTGCTGCTTGTTTTACTGTGGTAATATACAGCAAAACAAAGGCACCTATGGGAGAAATGGCTTACTTTGGGTCAAAGTTTCAAAGACATGCCAGAACAGGCAACCAGAAGTCATGAAACCAAGAGTTTGAAGACAGCAGATGCATTGCATGTTCACTCAAATAGCAAAGAACAATGAATTCTTGTGCCAAAATCATCGTCTTTTCAGTTATTCTATGACTCTAACCTACAGGAATGTGCTGTCTATATTTAGGTCAGTTCTGTATACTTTGGTTAACCTGATCTAGGTGATCTCTCATAGACATTCCCCAAGGCTAACCAAATTTAGTTATCCCTACAGATGTATCTCCTAGGTGATTCTAGATATTGTTGAGGATCAATATTAACCATCTTGTGTCATCTCACTAAAAGACTTAAATGTGTCCTTAGCAGCTGTGGTATGTCATAAACTATATAAACTTTTGCCCAAACAGCTATACTTGCAAATGTTCATTGCAATGTCATTGACATTGTACAAGGTCTCTGGTTTCTGCTACATCATCAACAGTAGTAGAGACCCTCATCAGGGCTCCTCTATGATATCCTGCTATTGCCTTCAGTCATGGAGATCCTGTTGCTTTCATTCAACAGGTCAAGCCTCTTTGTCAACAGGACAGATGTGAAATGTGATGGTGAGGTCATTAATGATGAGGAGTGGGATGGTACACAAACAGTAGAACTGGAGACTCAACATCTGTCATGGGTCTGAAAGAAGGCTCCAGTTGATGGAATAGCAGTTTTTTGTCCAAATAAGTAGGCAAGATGGTTTTGTTTCATTTTATTTTATTTTATTTTATTTTATTTTATTTTATTTTATTTTATTTTATTTTATTTTATTTTTGTGAGGGAGTATGTGAGTTGAGGGCAGATAGAAAAAAACAGGAATTTGAATGGGATTGGATTGCATAATGTGAAATTCCAAAAGAATCAATAAAACATTCTTAAAATGTTGTGAAACAAGAATGTAACTAGAACTCACCTTTCTGCACAAAACCAAATATAGTGGGAAAGCAACAAACAAACAAACAAACAAACAAACAAACACAGCTGTAAGCCCCAGAACACTGTGGGCTTTCCTTATACCATTTGGAAGAAACTACACTGGTTAAGGAAAAGCCAAGGAAAAATCTCTGTTGCAATAATGATTTCAGTGTTTACATACATTTTGGATCTTTAATATTCACATCTAATTTAATTTACATCTCTTCATAGTGACATATGCATCTGTTTAGAATGTAATTAAATCTACTGCTGAGAAAAAAAATCCATATTCTATTTCACTGAGTTACTGTTTCTAATAGGAAATAGACTACAAGAGCATGGATACTTACAGTTTTCTGAAAGTTTGATCTTTATTCTTATTTCTGGAGAAAAGATGAGTGAACATGTGTTCATCACAGTAAAGTAATGGTTCAAATGACTATCCTGGAAGAAGATGAACACTAAACACAGCCTTAGATCAGTGACAAATAACGGGACTGCTAATCCCTAAGTGCTCCGTGATAGTTTTAAAAACTGCAATAAGCAGATTATAGTAACATTCCACGAATGTGTTAAGATGTGGGGGGAAAAAAGCAGTGCAGCACACTAATAAGGAAAAGACAGATAACCAAATAGAGTTCATCAAGAGCCCTGCTTATTCTGAAATGCTCTAAGTCATGCCGACTGAACAAGGAGCTCCAGTAAATGTCTTGCCTTTTCTACTGCCTCAGAGATTGGGTTAAAGACTTTACACCATGCCTGCTTTTATCCATGGCTTTAGTTACTCAAAGCATAGTCTTCATGTTTCTGGAAAACATTAACAATTGCCCTTTCTTTTCACCTTCATATTGTCTTTTAAAAATTAGATCTCAAGCTACCTAATATCATTCTTAAAAATTATTTATATATTATATATTTAATATCCCCTTCCCTGTTGTTTCTGTAAGAGTTCATCCTCCCATACTCATCCCCATCAACTCTGAGAAGACAAACACCCACCCCCATGTCCCATCACACTGGTATACCAAGTATCTGCAAGATTAGATGCATCAACTCCAACTGAAGCCAGACACGGAAGCCCTATGCTACGCTTCTGCTGGTGACCTTGGACAATCCCGTGTATGATTTTTTGGTTGGTATCTCAGTCTTTAGCAATACTGGGGGGTCCAGGTTAGTTGACACTGTTGGTCTTCTTGTGGGGTTGCCATGCCATCAACTTGAGGGCCTTCAATCCTTTCCCCAACTCCTCTGTAGGAGTCTCCGACCTTCGTCCAGTGTTTGTTTTTGAATATCTGTCTCAGTCAGCTACTGGGTAGAACCTCTTAGAGAGCTGCTATGCTACACTCCTGTCTGCATGCACAACATAGCATTATTAACTACTATGAGGGATTGATCCCTGCCCATTGAATGGGTCACAAAATTAGCCGGTCATTGGACAGCCATTCTTTCAGTCTCTGCTCCATCTTTGTCCCTGCACTTCTTTTAGATGGACACGTTACTAACTCAGAAGAGGGAAAGCAAAGACTCTACTGAAATTCATGTCCAATTAAACAAAGTAAAATATCTGGCTCTTCATAACATCAAGCCACTCTTTGTGTCTGCCTGCCAGCAGTACTTTTACCGCTCCACAAATTATAGTAGCCCTAGATAGATCCAGTGATTTTACTCCAGCTGCAGCAAATGGTCAAGCTTTTGATTTAGCTACACCTGTGAGGTCCAACATAAAAAGAATTGGATTCAAGTTTAGAGAGTCTATTCATTATTTATCTTTGTGCTGAAGATCTAGCATTGTGATTATATTGTTGTCTGCATGGTTCTACTCCAGTTAGTACTGTAGACAAGATATTGGGTAGGATTTCCCCTATTACTTTGTTCTATTATCATATTCACTGTCAAAACACACCCACCAACTTTTGCCCAGCTTTGCTCTAAGGATTAGTCCTTAGACCTTCACATTCTGCCAAACTGGTTCACTTTCTCTCGCCCCATTGTTATAGGAGCCAGTCAGGACCAGGATCAGTTCAAGACCAGGACAAGGAAAATTTTCACTAAGAAATGGGTGTAGTGAATAGTCTTTAAGTCCCAGTGCAGTCTTTTCTGTATGTGGTGTAGTATGTGCACTTATCAATATGAGTGGATGCACATGTAAACACTAGTACATATGAACATGAGTGTGTGTTTTTGGAGGCTGGGGGATTATTTAAAGAGTCTCTCTCTCCATTGCTCATGGGCTTTGAGTTTTGAGACAGCATCTCCTCTTGGTTGACCAATGAGCTTCAGTGATCTTTCTGTTCCTAACTCCACACCTCAGTGCTGGGATTGGAAAAGCCTGCCATGATAGACTGATATTGGTGCCAGGAATCCAAACTCACAGCCTCATCTTTGCCAGATAGGCACTTCACTTGCATATCTTCCCAGCATCTCCACTGTTCCTCTAGATTGATGCCTGCACGTGTCTGGATTTAGTATTAGCTCTAATAAGCCCTAAGGAGAATTTTTATTTCTTTGCAATTCCAAAGCTCTTTTTTCCCTCTGATTATCTATCAAATTATTATTGCATTGGAAATTGAAAATAGGAATTTGCTTATCTCATTGAAATAATGGAAACAGAATTTAAAAGAAGGAATCAAAAACCTGCCTCAGGATATTCTTAGTCCAAATAAGTCATTCATGAAAAAATCCAATAACTACACTCATGGGAAAAAAACATAAGGACCCCAAAAGTGGGTACAGCTGATTACACCAGGTCAATCATGAGATGGTGACCACATCTTTGTTTTAGGACTTCATATGTGGCCTCTTTTCTTTCTTTTTTATTGGTTATTTTATTTATTTATATTTTAAATATTATCCCTTTTCCCAGTTTCCCCTCTGCAAACCCTTATTCCATCCCCCTACACTCTATGAGGTGCTCCCCTATACACCCACCCACCCAATCCCACCTCACAGTTCTAGCATTCCCCTACACTGGGGCATTGAACCACCACAGAACCAAGGACCTCTCCTCCCATTGATGCCAGATAAGGCAATCCTCTGTTACATACTCAGTTGGACCCATGGGTCCCTCCATGCGTACTCTTTGGTTGGTGGTTTAGTCCCTGGGAGCTCTGAGGAATCTGGTTGGTTGATATTGTTGTTCTTCCTATGAGATTGCACACTCGTTTTCAATATATGCGAAAAATAAAAGGACAAATTTACTCTTCCTAGACAATAAGAGTACTGTGAAAGATATGTACTGATTATGTAATTTGGGAATACAGATTGGTAACATGGAAAACAGAAATAAAAATATGGTAATATTTCACCTAAAATACATGAAATAAGGTGGCCAAATGTAAATAACATGTTAATAAAAAGTGAAATACAGAATATGATATGTGTTTAGCGATTCCACTGGTACATCTACTTTGAGATGGTGCATTGAGAAGTGAGAGAAGGTCTTGGTTGTCATTCAAGTGGACTATTTAGAGTACTGTGATAAGAGAGGTCTAATTTTTGTCAAAATGAGACCATATATATATATATATATATATATATATATATATATATATATACAATCCAACCATTGCCCTCCATCCTTGTCTTGTCTCCCCTCTCACGGTTCCTCATCCCATTCCTCCTCCTCAGCTCTGTCTCTGAGAAGATGCTCCTCCCCCACCAGGCCCTCCCCCTCCTTGAGGCCTCCTCCTTCTCCCACTGAAGCCAGAATATGCAGAACTCTACTATATATGTGCCAGAAATTTTCATGATGACGACTTCTAGCAAACTCTAAGGGAAGTTCTCACAATCATCTTGTATTTATTTAAGTGCAGTTGTTCTATTTCATATTAAGATGTCAGTTCTCAAAAGTATTAAGTACATAGAAAGCTTCTAATAAGTATCTTTTGATGAAGTTTTCAGAGACTTGGAAAACTAAGAGATCATGGAGGGCAAAACAAAGTAATTTGAGGTGGAATTTCAAGGTTGTTTTGACTTTCATTTCCCAATGACAGAGATTGTGGAACATTTTTTTGATGCCTCTTGGCCATTCAGTGTTCCTCAGTTGAGAATTCTTTGTTTAGCTATGTTCCCCATTTTTAATAGGGTTATTTAATTCTCTGGAGTCAAGTTCTTTGTATATATTAGATATTAGCCTTCTATGGGATATAGTATTAATAAATATCTTTTCCCAATCTGTTGGTTGCTGTACTGTTCTATTGAAAGTGTCCTTTGCCTTACAGAAGATTTGCAATTTTCTGAAGTCCCATTTGTCTATTGTTGATCTTAGAGCACAAGCAATCGTTCTGTTCAGAATATTATTCTCTGGGTCCATGTGTTCATGGCTCTTCCCCACTTTCTCTTCTATTAGTTTCAATGCATCTGTTTTAATGAGGAGGTCCTTGATCCACTTGGACTTGAGCTTTGTACAAGAAGATAAGAACAGATCAATTTTCATTCTTCTACATGCTGCTGACAGACAGTTGAATCAGCACCATTTGATGAAAATGCTGTCTTTTTTCCACTAGATGGTTTTAGCTTCTTTGTCAAAGATCAAGTGACCATAGGTTTGTGGATTTATTTCTGGGTCTTCAATTCTATTACATTGATCTCCCTGCCTGTCTCTGTACCAAATACCATGCAGTTTTTATTACTATTGCTCTGTAGTACAGCTTGAGGTCAGGGATGGTGATTCCCCTAGAAGATCTTTTATTGTTGAGAATAGTTTTCGCTATCCTGGTTTTTTTGCTATTCCAATTGAATTTGAGAATTGCTCTTTCTAACACTATGAAGAATTGAGTTGTAGTTTTAATGGGGATTGCATTGAATCTGTCAATCAGAATGGCTAAAATAAAAACTCAAATGACAGCAGATGCTGGCAAGGATGTGGAGAAAGAGAAACATTTCTCCATTGTTGGTGGGATTGTAAGCTGGTACAATCACTCTAGAAATCTGTCTGGCAATTCCTCAGAAAATAAACGAACATAGTATTACTTGAAGACCAAGCTATACCACTCCTGGGCATATATCCAAAAGATGCCCCAACATATAACAAGGACACATGCTCCACTATGTTCATAGCAGCCTTATTTATAATAACCAGAAGCTAGAAAGAACCCAGATAGCCTTCAACACAGGAATGGATACAGAAAATGAGGTACATTTACATAATAATGATACTACTCAGCTTTAAAAATCTATGACTTCATGAAATACTTAGGCAAATGGATGGAACTAGAAAATATTACCCTGAGTAAGGTAAACCAATCACAAAAGAACACAAATGCTAAGCATTCAATGATACGTGGATATTAACCCAAAAGCTCCCAGTACCCAAAGTACAATTCACAGACCACATGAAGCTCAATAAGAAGAAAGACCAAAGTGTAGATGTGTCAGTCCTTCTTAAAATGGGGAACAAAGTACTCATGGAGGAAATATGGAGACAAAAGTGTGGAGCAGAGACTGAAGGAAAGGCCATCCAGAGATTGCCCCTCATGGAGAACTATCCCATATACAGTCACCAAACCCAGAGACTATTGTAGATGCCAAGAAGTACATGCTGACAGGAGCCTGATATATCTGTCTCCTGGAAGGCTCTGCCAGAGCCTGACAAATACAGAGGCAGATAATCACAGCTAACCATTGGATTGAGCACAGGGTCCCCAATGGAAGAGTTAGGGAAAGGACTGAAGATGATGAAAGTCCTTAGGAAGAACAACAATATCAACCAACCAGAACTCTCAGAACTCCCAGGGTCTAAACCACCAACCAAGGGGTACAGAGAGAGGGATTCATGACTCCAGCTGCATATGTAGCAGAGGATGGCCTTTTTGGGCATCAATGGGAGTAGAGGCCCTTGGTCCTGTGAAGACTTGATGGCCCAGTGTAGGGGAATGCCTGGGTGGGTAGGTGGGGTCACACCTTCATAGAGACATGGGGTGGGAGAATTGAAAGGTGATTATGGGGGGGAGGAAAACTGGGAAAGAGGATAACATTTAAAATGTAAATAAAGAAAATATCTAATAAAAAATTTTTTAAAAGCAGAGAAAATTGAATTATAGTGATATTTAGTACCAATTCCAACAACATTGTAAATCATGCAATATAATTCATTATCTTATGCTTTATAATCACCAAAACTACCTATTTTGGGTAAATTCTATGTTGGTTTTAGATATGCTATTACAGAAAATCTGTAGTGTGTTAGTTTGGTTGACTTAGTTATCTCAAACAAATAATCCTTAGAAACAGAACAAAATTCAAATCTTTCAGTATTTGAGGAAGTTGGTGATGGTAACTATGGCAACAGCAGAAACAATATTTAAAAGAGCTGCTGATGTTTAGTAATATGATTTCATAAATTAAATTTTCTCACAGTTTGTGGTTTTGATAATTTTGTTCTTACAAAGCTCTATTTATATACAATGATTACATTTTGTATGTACAACAGACTTGTTCAAAGTCTTTCCTGCTGTCTGCTGCCTTTGCTCATCCACTGATAACCTGGAAACAAGTCAAGAGATACAATATCTGCTTCACATTATTTGAAGGTAGCAGTGGAATAAGGATATTAATATGATTTTGAATATCATATGTATATGTGTATAGGTATATATATATATATATATATATATATATATATATATACACACAAAGAAAAAGTATAACACTATAGTATATATAAATATCTCACCCTAAAGATATGTGACAGGAAAATGGTAGGTAGATTTGGACTGGTTCTTCCTATCACAATGACATGAATGTATAGTCTTCTTTGTAAATGAGTAATTGAAATAGACCAATAAAACATACTTAATGAACATGAGAAAAGTTGTAAATACAAAGTTGTGTGTTTTGTTAAACTATTTTACACAAAGGTCAACATGGACTAAGGAATTTTTTCAACTGAAGAAGCATAAGGAAATATCAGATCATTGCCTTTTTTACTAATAAAAAAAAGAATTACTCTAAATATTATATAATATAAGACCAACTTGGAATGTAGTAAGTAGGTATCATAGGAACATATCAATGTTAAATTATCAGAACATGACAAAGATCTCATAGTTCTGCAGGAAATACTCTTATGCTTAATGTACAGAAAACAGTTAATTCAGATAAAATCCACTTACTACAGAAAAGTTAGCTATATTTGGTGGGAAAGCACTTTGTATGGTTCTTATTATGTATTAGCAACATGAACTATATTAAAGTGTTGGCAATACTGTTAAACTGAAGTATTCAACCTTTTCCCTTCTGCTGTTTTATAAATGCAATTTTAATCTTTGTTATATTGTTTAACTATGATGAAGCTACATGATGGTCTTTGAATTCATTCTTCTCACTTATGCACGCAATGTGCCTTTAGATTCTAGTTTGTGAGTACTTAAAAAAAATCTTTCCATATATCTCTGTCTTTTTACTTTTTTCTTCCTATACTATGACCACTGGTGTGTCCTTATTCTCAGCAGGATTCTTGTATTCTGTGATAGTCCATGGTGGTGTTGTAGGATTCCACATTTTATCGCATTTTTGATAAGACAAAACTATATTTAAAATGATTGATATAATACTTGCAGGAATGTTAATTTTGTTTTCACATTTTAAAAACATTTTTTTTCTAAATATATCGTACAAAAAATCATATGTGAGCTAAATGTATTGTTGACTTAGGTTTTAATTCTATGTTTGTCCTAATATGATCATATATAATTTAACCTAAAATATATGACTCTTGGTTTTTATATATGTATAATGTTACTTTTTATGTTTATATAGACATAGTGACTCACTTGATTGCACAGTATGGAATTCCATAAAACTCTAGATAGGAAGCGAAATATATACACAAAGAGCACTCTGCATTTTCTTCTCCAGGGCTCCATGGTCCCTGCTAAGGCGGGAATATGATATAGACATCTAATTTAGGACTGAGTGTTCACGATCTCTCTCTCTCTCTCTCTCTCTCTCTCTCTCTCTCTCTCTCTCTCTCTCTC
>NW_021604622.1:18012767-18040277 GCF_004785775.1 Grammomys surdaster
CTCTCTCTCTCTCTCTCTCTCTCTCTCTCTCTCTCTCTCTCTCTCTCCATAGTATCTGGCTGTCGCTCTTTGTCTTTTTTCCCATTTGGTACAGGAGGAAGCTTCTCTGATGATAACTGAGCAAGGCACTCATCTAAGAGTATAGTACAATATCTTTAGAAGTAATTTTATTGTTACATTTAGTTTTTGTTGTTAGGAGGATATTATTTGTGTTGGAATTCTTGTCCTGGGAGTTCAGTTACCTGGAACAGAGATGTGAAGACAGCAAAAACAAGGATGCTGAACAGTTGCCATTCAAGTGTTCCCAATGGTTCAAGCCATCTTTATTTATGCAGAATTTCAGAGCATACAAACAAATAAAGTTTCAGATTTTCTTTAATCATTATCCAAGAATCTCAACAAGTACCGATAGAAATTCATTTTAAGTTCCCCTTATTCCCTTGTAGTCAGTGGTTAACCTTTCCCTGCATCAAAGCAGCTTAGTTTTATAATCCAAATGATTATGTCATAGCTAAACACACTTTAACATTGACAGGCAAAATAATTTAAGTTTTGCATTGGAAGCCAAATGATTATATCAAGCCAGACACATCTAATTTGTGCATAGGCTGGCAGCAGACATGCAGTTTTAAAGTAAAAGACAATTAAAATCCAAACAAACCTTTCACAGAAATATGATTCAATACACTCACAGTGTATGTTAAGTTGTGTTTTAGGCCATAATATGTCTTAGTTTTACAGCATGGTCCTGCCTCTACTACTTTTCTTTAAAGAACAGAAACTAACAATTAACACTTTTCTATCAACTCAAACTGCTTCTTTCTTTTGTATAAGCCTTTCCTAAGGCAAAGATAAATCTATCCAATTTATATTACTTTCAAGAGCATAGCAAATTTAACTTTTTAATTTACCATAAGAATGAACTAACTTGTCCTGAGAATGAACTCTTTACTGTTTTCCTTTAGGCCTTATTTCTTTAGGCCCTATCTTCTCTAAGTAAGCTCTGAACTTTCCCTTTCTTCAATGTATTTGCATGCTTAGGTTCTCAGAGTTGGTTGATGCTTCTAAGACCCTTCCTTTTTCCTCATATATTCCTATCAATTTTGAGACCATCTAATAAGCGATATTATTTAAAGATCTTAGTCATATCTTTACTTAAACTTTTAAATAGGCAGAAATCACAGCTCCATCTCCAAAGGATTAACATAGTCAATCTGATTATCATTCCCACTGGTCCTTGTCAAATTGGAGAAAAACTCCAAGGGGCTTTGCCTCAAGGAGGTCATTCACAGAGCATTCATATACCTTTCCCAGGGTGGACAACATAGCTCCAACCATATTTGGTTCTAATCTAGGTCCCTGGGTAATCTAGTATCAGGTTCTTTGTCATCCAAGATGTGCTGGTTATGGGTTTCATCTCATGCAGTATACCTCTAGTCAAATCAGATATTGTTCAATGACTTCCCCAAGCTTTGTGCCACCATTACAACAGCATATCTTATAGGCAGGACACGATTATATATCAACGAGCTTGTGATTGGATTGGTACTCACAGTTCTCTTTTGGTAGGTCCATATGTAGAATAATGAAACTAAATCATATTTATCACCTTGCACAAAGATCAAGTCTAAGTGAATCAAGGAATTCAACATAAAACCAGATACATTGAATCTAATAAAAGAGAAATTGGGAAACTCATTGGCACAGGGGTGAGATTTCCTGAACAGAGAAGCATCAGTATCTCAGTCTTTAAGATCAACAACTGATAAATGAGACCTCATGAAACTGAAAAGCTGTTTCATGTAAGACAAAAGACACCATTAATAGGAGAAGTTGGCAAACTATGGATTGGGAAGTCTTCACTAACCCTACATATGATATAGGGTTAATATCCAAAATATATAAAGAATTTGGAAAGTTAACCTCCAAAAGCCAAAATAATCCAATTAAAAATGGGTACAGAGCTAAGCAGAGAATTCAGAACAGAATAATATCAAATGGCCAAAAAGCACTTAAAGAAATGCATAACATCCTTAGTCATCAGGAAAATGTTAACTAAAGTGACCTTCAGATTCTACCTTACACCAGTCAGAATGACTAAGATCAAAAACTGAAGTGATGCCAGATGATGGAGAGGATGTGGAGAAAGAGGATCACTCCTCCATTGTTAGGTGGGATTGCATGCTGGTACAACCATTCTAGAAATCAATCTGGAGGTTCCTCAGAAAACTGGGAATAGTTCTACCTATAGACCCAGCTATACCACTCCTGGGCATATACCCAAAAGATGTCCCACAATACCAAAAGGAAATGTGATCCACTTTGTTCATAGCAGCCTTATTTATAATGGCCAGAAGCTGGAAACAATCCATATTTCTCTCAACCGAAGAATGGATACAGAAAATGTGGTTAATTTACATGATAGAATACTATTCAGCTATTAAAAATGAGGGCATTGTGAATTTTACAGACAAATGGATGGCTCTAGAAAATATCATCGTAAGTGAGGTAAGCCAGACTCAGAGGAACATGCATTGTATGTACTCATCGATATGTGGTTATTAGCGAAAAAGTACAGAATACCTAAGATACAACCCACAGATCATAAGAAGTTTAACAAGCAGAAAGACTAACTAAGGATATTTCACTCCCACTCAGAAGGGATAAGAATATAATCACAGGAGGCAGAGGGTGGGAGGGACCAGGGTGGAAGAGGGGAAGGTGAGAGGGAAAGGAGAACAGGATTAGGTATAGGTAAGGGAGATGAAGAGAGAATCCTAGAGGGCCAAGAGAATGAATGGAAATGCACAGCTTCTTGGGTTGGAAGGTGTGTGGACCCTCTAGAAAGTATTAGATACCTTGGAGGTGAGAACCTCTCAGGATTCAATGGGTGTGACCTTACCCAAAATGTCAAACAGGGAGAGGGAACTCGAAGTCTACCTCCAGTAGATAGTTCAGGCCTCAAGTGGAGGGATGGGGTTACTAACCCACAGTCAACAGTTCTGATCCAGTATTGTTCTTGTCTAAACGAACTACAGGGACAAAAATGGAGAAGAGATTGAAAGAGAGGCATCCCAGTGACCAGTGAACTTGGGATCCATCTCAAGGTGTGGGGGCACCAAGGCCTGACACTATGACTGATGCTATGATGTGCTTATAGACAAGAGCCTAGGATGTCTGTCCTCTGAGAGGCAGCTGACTGGGACAGAAGCAGATAAACACAATTATGGAACTGGACTCTGGGACCCCTATAATTGAATTAAGGGAATGATTGAAAAAGCTGAAGGAGAGGGTGATCCCATAGGAACATCAATAATCTCAAGTAACCCAGAACCAGGGAACTATCAGAGACTGAGCCACCAGCCAAACAGCATACACAGGCTCATCTGAGGCCCCAGGCACATATAGACCAAAGAACTGACTGGTCTGGCCAAAGTGTGAGAA
The DNA here is from genome assembly GCF_004785775.1 of Grammomys surdaster. Taxonomy (NCBI): domain Eukaryota; kingdom Metazoa; phylum Chordata; class Mammalia; order Rodentia; family Muridae; genus Grammomys; species Grammomys surdaster. The sequence continues at coordinate 18,016,212 of NW_021604622.1, forward strand.
GGTGAGCCTAGTCCTATAGAGATTTGAGGCCGCAGACAAGGGGGATGCCTGGGGGGAGGAGGGAGCACTTACTCAGAAACTAGGGGGGTGGGATGGGATAAGGAACTGTGGGCGTGGGAATCAGGAGTGTGGCAATGGATCTGATGTAAATAAATAAAATAATTTTAAAAAATAAAATCTAGCAGAATTCTCAAAAAAAGAAGCTAGTTGTTTATGATAGTACTGTTTATTTATTTATTTATTTATTTATTTATTTGGATTATGAGAAGCTTGTAGCCTTGGGGTTTTTTGTTTGTTTTTCATTTTTTGTTTTTTGTTTTTCATCCCCCCTCTGAGTAGTCTGTTTTTATTTCTTAGCAGGAGTTCCTAGCATCTGTGTTGAGCTCACCTCTCAGCATGTTGTCTCGGTCAGCTTGGAGGTACACCTGTATCTTACCTTATGTCATGAACCCCATAATTATGTGTGTCGATTTAGTATGTATTTTGTTTGAGTCTTGAATCTGTGTGGCTTGGGGGAAAAAAAAGAAACACGGCTTTGCTGAGAAACCAATTTTTTTCTGCCTCCTAATCTTAAAGGGATAGCATGTGCTTTCCATTCGAAAACTTTAAATTAATTTTTAAGTTAGTTTTTGTCCCATGCTAGGTGCCATGTATTGTAGTAGAAATTATTTTAAATCACTGCCCAGGGTTTCTACCCAGCCTTTAGTTATTAAGTTCTCACATGAAAGACATATTCACATAGCCTTTATATTTACAGTATGTCACATAGCGTTTATATTTACAGTATGTCCTAAACAGCATGATAGCTGGGCAGCTGCCTACACTCCATGATGTTAGAATCTACTTTCTTATCAATAACCCCATTATTACTTACTATTTACTATGATTTATGTGGGCTGATGTTAACTCCAATTGAGCAGCCCTTAACGCCATACTTTCTTGACCTTTAACCTAAGGTGGCTTCTTTTCCCTCCTCTCTTGCAGCTTCTTCTTTCTCATGATCCTCCTTTTCCCCTAAGCCTGTGAAAATGTCAACACATAATTAAGAAGATTCTTCCCTTCTCAATCCATCTAATTATCTAATCTTTAGAGGCTCAAGCTCCATGTTACTCCAGAGCCTGTCAAGGTTAGTTACATTTACCCATTTGAACTTCACTCACTAGAGTCACCTTCATAGATGCCAGGAAGGTTCCACTGTATTCTCTTTCCACACCATTCTTCAAATGCTCCCAAAGGTAATATGTACATCATGAGAAAGCTTGAGACAATATATGGCCATATTTTTTTAATTTATCACTTCTTCAAGTCCTTATGTATCTATGAGTTTTTTATTACTATGTTAAAATCCATAACCAAAACTGAATTCACGGGGGATGGGAGATATATTTCAATTCATAGATTAAACTCCATCATTGAAAAGGGTCAAGGAAGATACTCAAGCTTACAGAAACCTCTAGGCAGGAACTGAAGTAAAAGCCAAGGAAGAACATTGCTTACTGTCCTGTTTCTCCCAGTTTGATCATTCTTATACAGCTGAAACCATCTGCTCAGGGTTGGCCACATCCACAGTGGGTTGAACCCTGCCACATCGATCACTAATAAAGAAAAAGTCTATAAATCTGCCCATTAGACAATCTGGTGGGGAAACTTGCTCAATTGAGATTCTCTCTTCCCTAATTACTCTAGCTCGTATCAAGTGGTCAATAAATTAGCGGTAAAACTTGACCTACTGTCAACTTGACACACGAAGACGTTCCTAATAAGTAACAAATTTTGCTTTTGCAATTGTCCCCAAGAACTTATATTAATGTGGATATTCCAATTTTTAAAAGTCTTTAAAATCTCAAACTTTTTAAGTGTTTAGTCCCTTTAAAGCATTTAAAGGCGCTTTCAAAGTTTAAAGCTCTCCAAAATATCTACAGTTTCTCTAAAATACCCAAAATTTCTCTAAAATTTGGAATTCTCTCTTTAAAATTTCAAAGTCTCTCAACTATGGAATTCTATAAACAAACTAACAAACAAAACAACAAACACAAGTTGTACACCTTCTGTAAGAGGGAAGAATCAGGGTATAGTCACAACAAAGTCAAAGTAAAAACAATGTCAAAAATTCTAGAGTTTAGGCCAGACTTTGGGGATCCATGATTTTCTAGATTCCAAATGGCTTGTCACAATACACTGTGCATCTCCTAGTCTTAAGTTGGCCCAAGGTACCCGATTCTCAAAACATTGACCCATTGTCAAATTAATACACAAAGACATTCCTATTGAGTTATGAGCTTTGCTTTGGAACATGTCTGAATACTTGGATGGCAAAGGGGTTGCACCTTCATCCATAATCTCTCCATGATTATCTTCAGAGACTCTCACCATGCCACATAATGACGGGCCTCATCTGCTCTCCATGACCGGATAAGGCCTTCAAAATGAGTACCATCAGTACTCTTATATGTTGCCAAATTTGGCTGACAGCACAAAGTATAGCTCTTGTCAACTCTGGACCATGAGTTGTATATGCTGACCCTAAGAAAATACTTCTAGAATATTTTTGGTTAAAGATACTAGCCTTTTCTTAATCGCAGTAGAATTTTTTAGCCATAGCTCACAAGTATGCATTATGCCAGAAAAAAAAAAGTTTCCATGTAGTGCTTCTTGATGAAAAATATTAGACAAGAAATTCCCTTTCTGTATACATTTTCTATGACTGTTGAATCTGCTAGGAGTCCCTGGAGCAGCTTGCTATTCCCACTGGATGCCCCTGGATACCCATTCTCCAAATACCTCTCTACCCAGACCTGCTTATCCAGAACCATATAGCCCAAGGATACCTGTCAGGCCTGCCACACTGGAACCATTGAAGTTCATCCCTCTCCCAATACCTAGTATAACAAGAACATCCAGAAACCAAGAACATCCATATAGCTACAGGTCCTGGAAAGAACACAATCAATAAAAAACTAGGGCAAGATGACAACTCCAGAACTCAGCTACCCAACTACAGCAAACCCTAGATATTCTAACACAAGCAAATCACAAGGAAATGACCTTAAATTGAATCTTATAAGGATGATAGATATTTTTAAAAATGAAATGAATAAATTTCTTAAAGAAGTACAGTAAAATACATACAAACAGGTAAAAGGCCTTTTGAAAGGAAACAAATAAATTCCTTAATGAAAAACAGGAAAATATGGTTAAACAGGTGAAAGAAATAAATAAAACTTTTCAAGATCTGAAGATGGAAATGGAAACAATAAAGAAAATTCAAAGTAAGAGAATCATGGAGCTGGAAAATCTAGGGGAGAGATCAGGAAAAACAGATGGAAGCATTACCAACAGAATCCAAGAGAGAATCGCAGGAGTAGAAGATACAATAGAATAAATCAATGCATCAGTCGAAGAAAATGTTAAATCTAAACAATCCCTGGAACAAGACATCCATGAAATCGGTGGTACCATGATAAGGCCCAATCTAATAATATTAGGAACAGAAGAATGTGAAGATTCACAGCTCCACAACCCAGAATATAATTTTAATAAAATCACAGAAGAAAGCATTCTTAAAGAAAATGATGTCTATAAAAGTAGAAGAAGATTATGGAACACCAATTAGACTGGACTTGAAAGGAAAACCCTACCACCACATAACAATCTAAACACAAAATCTACAGAAAAAGAAAAAATATTAAAAGCAGCATGGGAAAAGGTCAGGTAACATACAAAGGCACACTGGTCTGAATTCCACCTGACTTCTCAACGGAGACTTTAAAATCTAGAAGGCCCTGGTCAAATATCTTGCAACCTCTAAAAAGCTACAGATGCCAGCCTAGACTATTATACTCAGCCAAATGCTCAATCACAACAGATGGAGAAAATAAGATATTTCAAGGCAAATCTAAATTCTATCAATATCTAGTCACAAATCTAGCCCTGCAGAAAATACTAAAAGGAAAAATCCAACCAAAAGAGAGAGAATAACTACATCTGAGATAACAAGAAATAAGTAACTTCATACCAACAAAACCAAGGCAACAAAATCAAGGGAAGCATATTCTCTCTCTCTCTCTTTCTCTCGCTCTCTCTCTCTTTCTCTCCCCCTCCCTCCGTCCCGCCCTCCTCACCTCCCTCCCCCCCCCCCTCCTCTCCCTCCCTCCCTCTCTCTCTCTCTCTCCCTCTCTCTCTCTCTCTCTCTCTCTCTCTCCGTCTCTCCCTCCCTCCCCCCTCTCTCTTGCTCTCTATCTCACTTTCTTGCTCTATAGCTCTCTTGCTCTCTCAGTCTCTCTCTTTCACATGTATATACACACACACACACACACACCACCTACCCACCACCACCACTACCGCAAACATCAAAACAATAGGAAATAACAGTAACTGATTAATAATTTTCATTAATAATGAGAACTGTCATTAATAATTCTCAACTACAATGGACTCAATTTCCCAATAAAAAGACACAGGCTAACAGAATAGATACAAAACATAGGATCCATCATTCTGCTACATACAAGAAAAACCTCCGATATAAAGATAGAGATTAGCTCAGAGTAAAGGACTGGAATTTTTTTCCAAGTAAGTGGACCCAAAAAACAAATTGAGTAGCCATTGTAATATCTAATACAATAGACTTTCAACCAAAATAAATCAAGACACAGGGAAGGACATTTCATACTCATCAAAGAAAAAAATCTACCAAGACAATATCTCAATTCTGAACATCTACACTCCAAATAAAAGGGCACCCACATTTGAAACAGAAATGTTGTTAAAGTTTAAATAGCACATCAAACCACACACATTAATAGTGGGAGACTTCAACACCCAACTGTCCCCAATTGACAGGTCATCCAGATAAAGCCAAACCAGAGAAATAATGAGTTAAAAAAAAAGGGAAAACACACACACAAACACACACACACACACTTTTATCTCAGCTTAAAACTGAAAAATATAGCCATAATAACTATAACTGTTGAACTTTTATCATCAATCAAGTCATTTAGGATAGTTCTTTAGGTGAATCTTCCTACTCAGGATATTCCAATTTATGGCAACTAGACATTAAAACTAAACAGAATATTTCTGAATTAGCTTAAAATTAATAGATACTTTAATATATAAAAAAATGTTCCCTTTATTTTTCTCTACCAATTTAGGAACTTTTGGGCAGCCATTTTGAAAATATAGGACTATTCCTCTTCAAATACTATATTTTTCAGTATATAAAGGAAGCCTTTATTCCAGGAGATGGTAGCTATCTTCCTGAAGGACAAATGAGACCACATTGATGCAGAACTAATGAGCTGCTGAAGTCCACAATCATTTGAATCACTTTCTGGAGGACTTATTCCTCTAATTTAAGATACTGTATCTTTCAAAAGTTACTATGTTCATTTATATTTTAGATATTAGAAGACCTTAACATCCCACTATTATTTTCATGAAATGGCTCAAAAAGTCTTTAAGATATAAACTAACAAAAGTGCATGAAGATATCTTTTAATTCTTTGAAAATTATCTTCTAGTTACTCTAAGCAGCAGTACAAAGAATGTAGATAGGCATTTAAGTAGCAGTCTAGTTAAATTGTTAAGTTGGCATTTTGTCAGTGGGAGGAATATGAATTGTTCCCAAAAATCTGTCTGCATCATATGATCAATGAAACACTCAGAGTGCCTGATTTTATCATTAAATACTTTAGGCTAATAAAATGCTTGTATGGGTAAAATAAATGATTCTATTTTGTGGTAGATAGTTCCCACTGTCAAGAAATAATGAATTGGTCTAAAATATAACACATGAAGAACAATTTTTTCCTGCACAGAAAGGAGAATAGATAGAAAAGAATATTGAATATTAAAAGCTATTGTGGCTAACTGAAAGAGCATTTGAGACATTCCATCAGAAATTAACTGTTTCCATTTTTAGAAATGAGTAAAAGTCGAATTGCCAAACTGAAAGACGAAGAGCAGGAAATGTTTTTTACCATATAAGAATTGTCTTAGCATATAAATAAAGAGAAGATTTAATCTTTGAAATATGCCAATGCATAGTTCATTGTAACAGTAGGTATAGATTTGTCAATTACTGTCTTTGGTGATCTTTCCTTATGTGAGACATTTTATATAGTCTTACAGTTGTATTAGTATAAATCCATTTTGTAGAATAATGAGTTTCATGGTGACATTTTCATATACACATACCATTAACTTTGTTTACATTCACTTCAGTTACCTCTCGGGAGTAGCACAAGGTATCCTCTTTCTATGCCCAATGTTATAACAGTATGCTGGTCTTTCACTAGAGATAGACTCATGTACACTAGACATTTCTTTCTATACTTAAGTATTTCAACTCACAATGTTTACTCTTTGTCTAAGACATTTACTAAGTCTTTACTAATCGTGGCAGGAAGAATTACAGCAATCAGTCAGCCATGACTGACCCTGGAAGAATAGCTCTAAAGCTTACATCTGGTTCACAAGTATGAGAGAGAGAGAGAGAGAGAGAGAGAGAGAGAGAGAGAGAGAGAGAGAGAGAGATTCTAATAAGGAGCAGCATAGAATATTTAAACCTCAAAGTCTACGCCCAGGCACACACTTCTTCCAACAGGGCTATACCTCCATGTACTTCCCAAACAGTTCCACCAATTAGGAACCAAACATTAAAACACGTGGGCCTATGGATTCTGTTCTCATCTGGACAACCACAATTTCATTATGTGTTTGTCACCTATCTTTGGTCTATCAACTGGAGTGAACCACTTTCAGCTGCATCTTTGGTTCCCTCTCTTTAATGCATTTGATTGAGAGTGTTTGTTAATCACCTCCGAGAGTCATAAATCTTGACATAAGTAGGCAAAAGAACCTTTCAGACATTCTGAACAAAGAATTACATGTTTTGTTTTTAATGATCCAAAGAAGAATGTCTTTTAGTCAGTAATGAATAATAAGACACTTAGAATAATCAAAATCACATGTACAAAATCCATGCCTGTTAATGGATGACATGTTTTGAATGACAAACAGTCACCGTATTCTTGGGTATTTGAACCAGTTCTTGTACGATTTGCAGAGGGTTCAGTGGTGTAGCCTTAGAGTGAGCTTTGAGTTTTTATAGTTTTCCTCTACTTTCATTTTACCCACCCTGCCTTGAGATTGTGGCTTAGATTTCTAAGGTTCCTGTTCCTGCCACATGTCTACCAATTGCTGGTATGCTTCTCTGACCATGATAAACTCTTATCTCTCTGGAGGTATAAGTTCAAAAGCTGCCTTGGTCATAGTGCTTTATCATAGATACATAAATGTAACTAACACAACACCACGAAGAACATAGTCTGGAAATATGTTTATGTGTACATACAGACAAAAAAACTTACCTCAAACTACACTTGTCTTAAAATATCTTTTGATTGACAGCTTGTATAACTGGTGTTCTAGAAGCTGGAAAGTGGGTAATGACAGCTCCAGCCTACATAAATGAAATCTATTCAAATTTGAGAGTAAATAATTTTTAATTTTAACTTCCAAACATAAATTGATCACAAATTACAAATTGAACTTACTATGTAAAAGTCTGAACATTCATTGCTTCCTATGTAATTTAAATTGGATCATCTTAGATTATAAGAAGTCCACAGGCTTTCAAAGAGTTTGTAGATTAACAACAGGGATGGATAACCTAATAGACCTGTTTCAGGTTATAGAATATAAAGTCCTAACATTCTGTGTAGAGATCAGTCGATGAGCATTGCTGCTGTAGAATCCATGATAGATTGTTCTCGACTTAAAAATTTTGACTCCAGTAAGAAAAGAATTCATATCTTTGTTACATACTCAAATTTGTTGTAAATAAAATGAAACCATTTATTTACCTTTTGCTTCAAAACCTGTTTTCAGTCAACAAATTTTTTTATTAAAGTAGTTGATAATTGATGATGGTTAAAATAGTATATTTTGACTTATAAAAATTATATTTTAAAAACTGAACAGTAACTTCTACCAGATCTCTGTATAAGAAAAAATCCGGTTCTGCTTACTGCTATTGTAAGAGAATTGTGAGTTTTACACTATTTTACCTTTATATAACTTACTAGAAAGTGTGCTAAGTGTCTTACAATTAACTAATGCCTAGTGGTATAAAATTTATTTTAACTGTAGTGCTTGTTTCATCTAATTTTTCTATGTGTTTTATGTTATTCATGTTCAAATAGTATCTGGTCCTATCACATGATATATTATAATCTAGGAAATTCATTTTATCTTTTGACTGCCACTATCCATTTACAGGTTTAAAACACACTGACTAGATTAGCATTTTTTTAAAACTGTGTTGGAATTCTTAGCTTTTTTTGCATATAATTTGTAATTTCTCTGCATATAGACTTTGTGTTATTTAATACCTTTTCTTCTAGCAGGGTTGAACACATTTTTTTTCTATTATCTTGGAACTTAAGTAAGATATCAGAGCTCAACTAAACTCAGATCATGAAGGAAGGAATATAAGCAGATACATCAAACACTGAAGCCATTGTGAGAAGGCTACTAAAGAAACCTGTTATAAATAATTTTCTATAAAACATACCTACGTTAAAAGGCTATAAAGGGACCCATCATATCAGTGGGGGACACTGGCTCAACTAGACATTATATATCACCATGTAAACTCTCCAGGGCCAGGAATGACATATATCATTGAGTTCAATGGGCACTCCCATCACCAAATATTACAGGTTACTGACAGGGCTATTTGATACTCTCCATATTATGCTCAGGCCATACTGATGAATGCAGTACTTACATTATCAAACATGGAGAAGTCAAGCCAGTGCCCATTGGAAACTTCCCCTCTATTACCAAGTTACACAGGGCTGCAGAGGAAAAGTAATTTCTAATATCACCCAACTACACACCTTATAACATACAACAGCTGGACTGAAAGATATGCTTGTTCAATAGTGTCATAAATATTATAAGAGGGAGCAGTTGTTGTATATTATATTTCAGGTTTGCTTCATGAGATGGAAGCCATGCCTAAAACTGATAAAAATGACAAGAAGATTCAAAAGCATACGCTATTAACATTTCATCAGCTACTTAACTGAGTTGAGTTCAGTTTGAACTACAAGTGCCAAAAGGTGTTGGCATGAATTCTTCCTTGAATATTAGAAATTATCTGAAGAACTCATATGCAATGGATTCCATGTGCTTCACTACATAAAAGGGTTAAATTTCTATCTGTCCTTTCAATTTTCTTAATGGACTGATTTTGAAACTTTTCATAGTCTGGCTTTAGTTTATTGCACTGAGAGGTTTCCTTATTTTGCATCTGTTTCTGGAAAGTAACAACAGCAACCACCTAACCATCATTATTACTCCTAGGTAAATCCTTCTGAGGGATAGGAGATATCTGAATGTCTAAGAACACTTGCCTCTCTTATATAAGACTTGGGCTTCAGTTCCACAACCTGCATGGAAGTCTATGATCCTTTGTAACCCTAGTTCCAGAGGATCCAGAACCCTCTTCTTGCTCTTGTGAACACCAGGCAGACATGACACTAAACTAATATACATGAAATAAGAATAAATCTTTAAAAGGAAGTAAATGGAATCACCACACATTGAATGATGTCTGCAGCATGTGGCTACAGGGAGTACCACAAGATATGCTCAATGCAGATTACACTAAGTGAATATAGCAACTGAGTCCAAATGTTCAGACAGACCTCAAGAAAAGGGGCTCTAGTAAAAATGTTGGCTTTGTTGAATGGTAGGTTGTGTTATAAGTACATCTTAATATTACATTTTACCAATTACTATGGAATCATCTGAAATACTTTTCCTGAATGGAATGGGAAGGGTGCAATATTCAAGAAATGCTCAATTTCCTCATCCCATGCCTTTGAAAGACATTAAACCATTTACAGTTAATAAAAAGAAATAATTCTGAACAAAGTTAGGTATTTTTCATTTGACCTACATTAATTTATATATAGAAGCTACCCTTTAAATAAACCCCTGCTAGTTATTTAGAACTTATAGCTGTGATTCTCAATATGCTTACTTAAAAGTCAAGATCCTGTTATATATAGACATAAGATAAAATGTGTTAACACTTCTAGCAGTGTGCAGTTCTTTTTCTCTCAAAGGAGCCCACCCACAGTAGCTCTGACCTTTCTCCAAGTATTCATATCAAAGCTCAGTCAAACAGACAAATCTGCAATAGAAATGTGTTCTGCACTGGTTTATATCACTTCTCATGCCCAGTTGTGAAATTTATGAGGAAAGACATCTATCCATACTTCTCACATGAGTGTCTCAAGTATTTGGCACAGAAAATATACTCAGTAGAGTTTTAAAAATTACTGTTTTTTATTTTTATTTATTCTTCTTTCATGTTATACATCCAGACCATGGATTCACCTCTGGCCACTTTTTCAAGCCCCCCACCCTCCCCACCCCAAACAAACAGATTAACTCCCTACAGAGCAATACTCCCATGAAAAGAACAGTCCTTATCAGGGACATCAACCAAACACAGCACAAGAGACAATAAAACCAGGCACAAACCATCACACCGAGGCTGAATGAGGCAAACCAGTAGCAAAAGGCGTCCTAAAAGAGTCAAAGACACCACCACTTCTACTGTCATGAGTCGCCTGAAAGCCAACAACACCAATATATACAAAAGACCTAACGCAGACCCATGCAGGCTCTGCAAATGCCACTTTAGTCTCTATGAGTCCCCCATGATCCCTTCTTAGTTGATTCTGCAGGCCATGTTCTCTTTGTATCCTGACTCCTCTGGCTCCCACAATTACTCCTCCTCTTCCTTGGGTTTTTCAAAAGACTTATGCAAGAGAGCCAATGGTAGACCTTGAACCTGAACTTTCTTGTTGTCTCTCTGCCTAATGTTTGGCTGTAGGTCTCTGTAGGTTCTATTCTCAACTATTGCTGAAGGAAGCCTCTCTGATTAGAGCCAGCAATCTATAACTGTAGCAGAACATTATTAGGGAGCACTTCATTGCTTTTGTTTGTTTATTTTGTTTTGACCAGTTGTCTAGGTCTCTACCCTATCACGACTCTGGTTCCTGGTTATCTAGGCAGTGTTGGGCATGGGTCTACTCTCACATTACTGGTATCAAAGTACGCCAATCATTGGTTAGCTACTCTCACAAGTTGTGTACCACAGTTACCCCAACACATCTTGCAGTTAAAACAGCTGGTAGCTTGAAGCTTTTGTTTCTAAGTTACTGTCTCAATTCCACCGCTGAAGACATGTCTGCTTATAGAAGATGGATGATTAAAGCTCCATATTATCCTTTACAAGAAGTCCTCAATAAGGTGACCATTGAGATTCCATAGAGCTTACTCTGCACTAGTTTTCCACCCTCCCTCAAATGCTATTCAATATCAGTGATCTCTCTCTGTACTCCCTCCCTCCATCCCTCCACACACACCTGATCCCTTCTTTCCAATGCCCATCTGTCAAAAATCTTGATTAATTCACATTAATTTGAGCAACAATTAAATGGAGACTGACCTTCTAGCTATGGTCACTTAGAGTTAATGTACTTAGTTTTATCTACTTTGATACATTGTATGGTAGCTTAATTGTAAATTGTTGTTATGGTGGTGGTGGTGGTGGTGGTGGTGGTGGTGGTGGTGGTGGTATTTGGTTTGTAGTCTTAAAACTGTCAAATTCCAAAGTCCATATATATTAACACTTCTATGTCCCTGGAGGAAAATTTATAACGTCTAAAAAACAGTACATAGTGATGTCTGCCCATGAGACAACATAGCATGCTCAGTGTGTAGGTCCCTCATGTTGGAAACAACAATCTTAGACTGTGACAAACTCTTTTCCATGATTTTCAATTATTAGGATAAATTCTCCTCTAAACTTTCAAGGGTGAAATAAAATAAAAATAAAATGACTTGGAAATTGTCAAATCAAATGCTGCAGGTAGGAATCACAGATCAACAGCCTCAAGAGAGGCTGTACATATAATTATACATGTAGAATTATTTAGTATGTCTCAGAAATTTCCAGCAACATCCTCAGGCAATGACAGACAAGAGAAGAACACTTACAGAATGGAAGAAAGTTTTAGAACCATAAGAAGTAAGTGTTCTAGATGGCTCTCTGTGCAAAGCCATAACTATGAAAAAAAAAAGCTATTTCTACCATGCAATATGAATGAGCTTTGATTAATATACCATAAATATAAACTTTAGGTTATCTTTTATTGTTTTTGATTTATTGATTTCAGCCTGGAATTTCCTTATTTCTTCATGTCTACTTTTGTCCTCTGGATACCCTCTATCCCTTTCACCCTCCCCCTACTTCTATGAGGGTGCTACTCCACCTACCCACCTACTCCTGCCTCCCTGCCCTCAAATTCCCCTACACTGGGGTATCACACTTTCATAAGACCAAGGGCTTTTCCTGCCCTTGACCTAACAAGGCCATCCTCTACTAAATACTCTTTTTTTATATTTTACTTTATTTTATTTTATTTTACTTTATTTTATTTTTCTAGAGCTTATAGGTATGTCTTTAAAGCATTTTTAAATCAAGGATATCTCTGGGTATATTTGGTCCAGATAATATGTTGATTGCCAAGAGCATGGCATTTATAAAGCTCACTATCACTGTGTCAGGGTCATTATGTGATTTAAGTTGTAGCAGTGTGTCTTTTATGAAATGTTTGTCATTCTATTTCATTCATAAATGTTTAGAATTATAATATTATCTTGGTGGATTTTTATCTTTTAATGACTAGGTAGTGTCCTTCTCTATCTCTTGTGAATAGTTTATTCATTATTAATGTAGCAATATCTACTGATTTCTTATTCCCATTTGCTTGGAACACACTTCTAGATTCTTTTACTCTAATGTAATGCCAAATGTATGCTGATTATTTTTCTTTTATTAACTCCCCTAATAAATTAGTTTTATAGTTTTGCTTGGCGAGAAATAAATTTTAAAAATAAAGACTCATAACTAAGTAGTGACAATTAAGTGTTTTAAAAGCAAAGTTATGACATAAAATTATGTATGTGTTCAGGAATTATGAAGTTAAACATTTAATTGCATTAGAGAAAAATTCATTTGAAGCCCATTTTATGGAAAATGTATAATAACTTAAAAATATTCTACCTCTTCTTCATGCTAATGATTTGCTGAATTTGTTGGAGCATCCTATGCAAACTTATTTGAGTAGGGTATAAAAATACACATGGTTTCTAAACTCTCATGTTTTGGTATGACTACTTACCAAGGCATCTCCCTTTCCATAGGATGATTCATGAGATCAGATACATTTTTCTCACCACAAAATGTATCAAGACACACTTCACCTTCTACAGACCACATTTATAAATGTTATTTTGCTACTTCATTTAAATTAGACATGTAGCTTTGTTATTTATCTCAATTGTTTATTGTTCTCATATATAAAGACTAATCCACACCCCCCAAAAAAAACTGTTTTAGAAAATAATGTCCTATCACATGAGCTCAGTAAAAAAAAGCAGGCCAACTCAAGGCTGGCTGTCAGTCCACTGCTGGCCTTTGTACTAATAGCCGAAAGTGAGAAATTGGGGTTGATTCCTTTGCTCATCCCTGTCATATTTTCCCTGACCCACACAATAAGTACTGTGATTTTGGTCAGGTTTTGGCTTTCAGCAGAGTGAAAAGGCTGTTGTTTAAAATAGTTTCTGGCCACTAACCTGTTAGACCCATCCAGCAGGGTGAGACTTGGATCTCCAATATCTGTAACGCACGTGGTACTTTAGTTTTCTGCCTCAAAGTTCATACCATTTTTCCTTTGTCCTTGGCATTGTGTGGCTAACATAGGATACAACTGGATCTGTCCTTTTGCAACAAGCCATCTGGAACTCTAAGAGCTCTTTCAGTATAGTGAATCATATTTAACCAAGATAGTTCTCAAGCATCATGGGCATATTTTCCGTTTTGCTTTCAATGTCCCAATATTATTATAACTTTACAAATTTATTTGGCATTGGTGTGTTAATAAATGATGTCTTAAAAGAATACCTAAGCTTGATTTAAACATACTATGTAGCCCAGGATTGCTTGAAACTTGTGTTAACACTCCTATTTCAGTCTCTCAGAGTAATGGGAAGCCAGGTTTGACTATAATATATGGCTTGTTTTGTTTTTTTGTTTTGCTTTGTTGTTATTGTTGTTGTTAATCAGAAAAAGTTGTGCTGAATCTGGGAGTTTAATAAATTATCACTATGGGGAGTGTGAACTCTGACTGTCTCAGTGTGACTGTATTAAACACGGCTCTCTGAATTCTTATAATTTACATTTGATTTCTCAATCTGTTTAACGATTCTTGGATTGTCGCATATATCACATAGACTTGGTAGCTCAGGTCAGGAATCTATGTCTTAGCACTGATGATAACTTGTTCCTGTACCTTTATCACAGTATTAAACATCATTGTTTATTAGTTACATAAAACTATCTGTGTGCTAAAAAGGCTTCTCATGCCATATCCTTATTCTTGGTTACTTCATGTATTGAACTTGAAAACTATTTTCATTCAACGAGAAATCTGTAGTCCATGTCTTCATCTTTGTATTTCTTTCTCCACACTGGATGCAAAGTATAATTTGATAGGTGCTTATGAACTCAATGTGTTATATTCAGTTGCTGGTGTATTTTAAATAGCCATAATGTGGTAAGCAATTATCTGTGTCATGGTCCTGTTCCTATGGGCATTATAAACACCAACTTGAAAATTTCTTTGAATTTCCTTTGTCTCCCAGATATAGAACTCAATTCAGTTTCTCTGACATGTCTAAGACTTCATGAAGATAAGCTAGTTCCTGATGCATCCTATCATCCTTTGATATTTATGTACACTATTGAGTGTGCGTGCCTCTATATGCATGACATGCCCTGCCATATCTGTGTGTTCTAATCTCATCACTTCAAGGAAAACAAGGATGGATGAACATGGTACATATGACTGCACAGTTGATATGGGGAGCTTGTCCTCTTTGAGGAGAAATGATCTCTCTACAGGCATCTCCTGTCAGATATCCTGCATATCAGGCATTTAGATTACAATTTATACATGTAGAAAAATTACAGTTATACAATAGCAAAGAAATGGTTTTATGGTTAAGGGTTACCACAAATGTATTAAAGGCCTGTAACATTAGGAAGTCTGAGAACCACTGCCTAATACCTAAGTAGAAGTGTTCAACTGCTTTGCCTTCAAAACCTGCAATAATTTCTTGAAACATGAGCCTCATGGGTGTTGGGAATCCCTGTAGGAAAAGCATTCTATTCATTGTTTTTTGTTTGTTTTATAATAAAGTAGCCTCATGGAAGAAGCAGAAGCCAGACTAGCTGCTTGGAATAGGTTTAAACCAACTAAGTTACTGAGAACTCACACTACCTACAGGCTATGCAGAGTGCTCCAGGTTCCCAAATTTTGTGAGCTGTCACCTCTGTTCTGCTGGGGTTTGGTGATGAAGCTGTCTGAGTCACTTCTACTCCTGGAAGTAGTCATTAACTTATGTTTCTGTAAGTAACCCCAATAAAACTTACTGGATCATGAAGCTGGACATTGGGGATATCTGTAATTTTGTCTGTCATGTGCTTCCCATTATGCTAGATGCTAGAGTGTGAATGATGTAAACCTTTGTTCTGAATGAATACCGGCTGGCTGTGGTTAGTCTTTTCGAGTAGTAATTCTTGGGTGTGTGCATGAAGTTCCTGCCAAAGTGCACTTCCACTGACATGTCACCAAAATAGCACTCTAAATGATCAACCTTCTTTTGTACCGAAAAGTCAAATGCTTAGCACTTGAATACTTTCTGCTAAAAGGTCTTAATCCACACACAATGAAAGACAGCTATGTTTCTAGACTGACTTAATTCCAAAATCTCCTCTGTTTTAGAAGTTCCAGAGATGGAGTATTAATCTGTACTTACTATCCTTTTTTATAACACTTGGGACTTAGTGTGTAGCCAAGAATGACCTATAATTCCTGATCTCCCTGCATCTACCTCCTAAATACTGGAAACAGGCATACACCACCTTGCACAATTAATGTGTTGTCCTTGGCTTCCAACATCTTAGTCAAGGACTGTAGCAAATGAACTGCATTTCTGGCCCTGTAGTTATGAATTCTGGGTTACTTAATGTCAGCAGGTGTTCCCCATCCTCTCTAAATATGGTATGAAAAATCCCTGAATTGTTATATTGAATTCATCCTGATAAACTGGAAGCTGAAATGGAAATATAACATTGGCACAAACATGAAAAATTAGATGTGGCCAAGAGCACAATGCATAATGATAAAATGTAACGAATGATGGAGCTAAGAATATGAAAAGGGGGCTGGAGAGAGGAGTAGGTGGTTAAGCAAACCGGCTACTCTTCCAGTTGACCTGGGTTTGATTTTCATCACCCTTGAAGGACTCAAAAATGTAACTGCAGATCCACGAGGTTCAACACCCTCTTTTAGACTCTATTAACAACAGATATACAAGCAGAAAAGCAACTTATACTCTTAAAATAAAAAAAATTAAATATATCAAATTGAAGACTCTGTAAATAGCTCAGTCTAAAACTTCTTGAAGCACAACAACCTATTGGTATTGAATTCACAACAGCCTGTATGGCACTTCATGCATACAATATCATAGCTAGAGATTTGGACACTGGCACATCAGTAGGCAACATCTTTGAAATGACATCAGAGATTCTTCTCTGTCAAAAGCACACACACAGAGGCATGTTTACATACATCCTCATACATCTCCATCTACACAAATGAATATATACACGCATGGGCATCTGCTATACTTTATTAAAAATGACTATAAAAACTCTAAAGGAATTTTAATGATACGTTTAAATTTAATTTCTTCAGTTTATGTAGCAGAGTAGAAGTTATTAATTGTTAAAATAAGCGTGACTCACAGAAATCACTTAATGTAATAAACTAAAAAACAGAAATAATGTTTACCTAGTTTACCTATTCAGTGTCTAGTTTCAAATGGAAACACTTATAGGCCAGCTATTAAAGCTGTTGGCCCCAGAAGCCACTTCTGCTTTCTCATACCCAAGAAGTCTCCCCCTTCATACACAGAATCTCCTCCATGGTAGTACAAACAAAACTACTGAGAGATTATCTGTATTGCTTCATTCTCATATATATCTGGGAAATTGTTAAACTAAGTTCTCTTTCTCTACCTCTCCCCCCCCTCTCTCTCTCTCTCCTCTTATGTTTTAATACTGCTCTTCTCTGTAGGGATTGCTATAGAGACACTGAAATAACCACTCATGTTATTTACCTTAGAGTTGGCTTCAAGAAACAATAACTAGAGATATTGAACTTAGAGTATTATAGACATTAGGTCATAAAATGTATGTGGTAACTAAGTAATAGAGCCAATCTCCTACATCCTAAATGGTAGAAAACTAGAACTCATGTTGTAGGACAACTATTCAGACTTTTCCGATCCTAAGTACATGAAGAAAACTGGGGAAAAGTACCTGATGAATGGGACAGTTTGATCGATTAAGGATTCGGAGGAAAACTCTAATTATAGAGACTCAAGACTCAAATGCCACTGCCTGGAGCTGTGAAGGAATCTAAAGTCCCCGTGAAATTTTAGGTAATAATCAAGCTTTAAAAGCCAAGTGCGAGAGCCTCAGGGGTTCAATGGCACATTATAAAGAGACTCTCATGTTGTGTTAATACAGAGCAAGAAAAGTAACACCCTCAAGATAGACTTAACGGAGTTCAGAAGATGGATAATTCATCAGAGTAAGGTCAACTGTGACTTTGTTAAGTTCATAATGCCAAGTATAATTAAGATACTTGAGGTGGTGACAACAACTTGCATGTTTGAACTTAGGGAACTTTCAGGTTTCAAACATGAAGTGTGTTTACAAATGTGGACACTTATTTATATACAAGTACAGGGCCACTTGCTTGCTATGAGGAAATATAAGAAATCACTATATTGAAGACTATATGTCCACTCTCTCTCATCTCTCCTGCTAGTCTTTAACTAGCTCATTGCTGGCAGTGAACTAACTCCATACCACTACGATTAAAAAGCTTTGTCAGTGGAGTAAATTCACCATGTAACAAATTCATTTCAGGACTTCATTAAGACTAACAGGATAAGAATGCGAAGTGAATCTAAGGTGACCAGTGAAAAATAAAAAGTGTAAAAAGACAGTAAATGAAAGAAAATTTCACTGACTCATATTTGGACTTTTCAAATCCAAGGACTGAAAACACAGCTCCAATGTGATTTTTACTTGAACCTAAGGTTTTTTAGAAGTAGTAAAGTTATAACTGGTCCATTCAAAAACATATTGATTACCCTAAGATACTCCACAGAACCAGTGGGCTCTGTTTCAACTATGTAAAAATGCAATGAGATACAGAAAGTTTCAAGACTTGGATTCCTTAAATGGGGAAAACATGTGTGGCTTCAGTGGGTAGGATGTTTCTAGTACTATAGTGACTTGATGATTCAGAATGGGATGATACCCCAGGAGGAGCCTCTCCTTTTTCAAAGGAAAAGGAGAAGGAGGAATGGGGAAATGGGTTGTATGAGGAGGAGGGAGACCTGGAGAAGAGGAGGAAATATGATCCTGATGTAAAATGATACATAAACTAAATAATGAAAACAACAACAACAACAACAACAAAACCCTTCTAGACTATCACTAGGTTCTGGCTTCAAAAGTCCAACCTCTAGGACTTTAAGAAATCAAATTATGTAGTGTATCATCAGTCTCTTAGTCAATTTTGATTTATTAATGAAGTTAATACAGAAATTTAATATCATAAAGAGCTCTTGTATGACACAGAAATGAACCTAATCACAAAACTTCAGGAGTCACTCTGAGTATACTGCTATGTAGCTTTTGGAATCTTAATAAAAAGATGACCCATATTATAGTGGAAACTGGTCAGAACTGCCATGGTGAAAACAGAGAAAGCTACCAAAGAATTTAAAAAATTGGAGTGTTGAATAATTCCTATGCCAGTTGTGGCTTCCTTCCTTGTGATAAAATTCCACATCCCAAAACAAGGTGGGGAGGAAAGACACACTTAATTCAACAGGGCCACACCTTCTATAAGTGCTACTCCCTGGCCCGAGTATATACAAACCATCATAGCAGGCATATCAAAAATCTTGTTGATCACATTTTAATTCAAATACAAGAAGCAGAAGAGAAAAGAATGTGGGACAACAGAAAATCCTCCAAATCCAGCACAGTAAAGTACTTTGCATACCTAGGCTTTACTTCTTAAATGCTGTGAAAAAGTCCCTAACAATCCAACAACTCAGGACTAAGTGTTCCAATACATGAGCCTATGAAACACATTTCTTACTCAAGTTACCATAGTGACTTGCTTTAATTATACTAGCTTTAATTATAATGACTAAACATTAGAAATTACCAAATTCCGACCAAAAGTTATCTTTCAGTAATAAAAAACTATCTTCCAATAGTAAAATTAAATGAGACTGACTAGCAAAATCTACATGGTGTTCATGATTGGTTTTTCTGAATAGATATGTTGCGTGTCAGAAACCAGACTCTCAAAAATAATCTACTCTATGACTTCAGTTACAGAAAATTCTGAAAACTGAAGCCAAAGTTTGTCTACACAAAGTAGATTCAAGAATGCTTAAACATGAGTAAGATGGAGAAATATGTGAAGAAGATATCGGAAAATTGTATTTATGAATTTTTTACATAACCAAGTGTTTATTCTTTCATCTGAGGTGAACATTCTTCATTTATATTTTAATTATTTTTCCTATAAAATGTCCATATAAACCTTAGACACTGCACTTGACCAAAGTGAGTACCACTGGGAACCTAGCCTTTTCAGTGACCACTTTGATTGCCAGAATATCAATTTATTTTTAATTTTAGTGGAAAAGACACTTGATATTTCTGAAGCATTTTATCATAATTTCAGGTGAAAGTGATGTTGTCTTTTAGACAGAAGTCTTTATTCAAAGTCTTTCACAGGGCTTAAACCCAGACAGCAGATTTGTCAAAATTTTTTCTCAGTGCCAGCATGAGAAGTTTTTGTACCTCTATTACTAAAGCATTGGTTTTAGAATATAGGATAGAATATTTCATGTTGAAAATCCTGTATGGTTCCCTTTGAAATATTAGAGGCTAATGAACTCAGTAAATTTTGCATGGTGTGTGAATGGTTGATGTCATACAGAAAAGAAGGGAATTTGCATAAAACTTCCAACATTTTCTCAGACCCTTCTCTTGATGATTAATAACTTAATGGCTTTTCATCCTTCCTATTATACCTTGGACGATTAGCAAAATCTCTTTGTATCCATATTGGCCTCACTGAATGGTTCACAGTTACACTTAATGAGCACACAGTGTCTTACCTTAACTTACACTGAATCCATTCTTTTCCTCCAAAGAAAAATTATTAGTCTCAAAGAATAATTTGCATAGGGAATCAGCCACCTGCTTTGTGTTTTCTAATCTTATCAAAGCCATACACAGAACTCTAGCTCTGCATTATGCTAATATTGTACAAGTGCCAGGTGACTCCACTTCACAATCTATGCAACAGACAAAATTATTGCTCTCTGCCACTCTGAATGGTGATGTCTCTTCAGTTGCATCAGGAAACTGAGCAACCTTACAAAATTCCAAATGAAATACTGCAAATCCATGGATTCTTGTTGAATCATTCTTCAGTCAGACATGTTCCTGTTTATTGCTATTCAAATTCTGATTCACAGCACCATCACTTGAGGTGTATAAATGACATACCTTAAATAGTTCCAAAAATAGTTTATCATCTGTCAATTTTAATCACAAATGATAAAAAATTATTTGACGATATCTGATTCAATTATGTCTTTTTAATGAGTGTGGAGGAAGGTAGAGTAAGGTATGTGTGTGTGTCTGTGGACATGGAGAAACGTGCATATATGTGCACATGAAGATGAAGAATTGTGGATGACATATTTGCCTCAAATTTACATACTATATCATATATATGCATACATATGATACACACACACAAGTATATACATATATACACACACATATATACCTGTATGTATATGATATATATCTGTTCAGCCCCACTCTTAACCTCCCTCCTTAACCTCCCTCTTTCTCTCAAATGGATGAGTTATATCCATAATAATAATTAAATATTATTATTATTATTACATGTATTTGGTAAATAAATGTATAGCTACAACCATCTTAGTATGTGTACGTTTAGTATTATTTATTTATAGAAGTGTGATTTCAGGACTGATCACTTTAAGATTCTCATTCACAAAAACACTCAATGGTTGGATAAACTGGTGAACAAGCCCAGGAAACTACCCATATCTCCTCTCACTTTGCTAGGGTAACAGGTATGGCAATGGTGTCTAGCTTGTTTATGTTATAGCCCCAAACAGTCACTGATGCTTGTACATCATGAACATTAAAATGCAAACTGTCTAATTAGTTTCCAGTGCATTTTTATCAAAAAAACTCAGTCAAAAGTGATTATTATTAAATATAATTTATCAACTATTTCTTAACTAGGTTATGACATCTTATGTTAGAGCATCCATCTTCATCTCATTTGAAAGCTTTGAAACAGTTTTACGATGAAATAACTTTATTGATCACTCAGAAAACAATCATAAACAAAATGTTAATACAGAGAAAAATACCTTTATTACAAAGGTATTCTTCTCTGTAACACACTAGGATTTTTTTTTCTTGGTAGAATTCATAAAATTTCTTTCTTCCTTTATGTTTTAAGGAAATAAATCCAGATATGCATTTTTATTTTCCTAGATAGTCTTTAATGACAATCCATTAAAGGAATTATGTGTAAGATTATCTGTGAATGTGTGTACCTATGTAACATTAACATACAATTGTATTTCTGAATTATATTCACACTTTATGAAGTAGATATTGCAGGGACTAATTCATAGCAATACATTGAGATTTATTAAAGATTTTTAAACAGATATGGATTGCAAAGTAAACACATCTCAGATTGTCCCTCCAAGATAGTTCTGTTTTATTTTATTTAACTATTGAGCGGAATTTTTCAAACAAGACAATCAGTTAATTAGGTAAAATATGTAAAACTGATAGGGTAAATAAATATGGCTAAAACTGTAAGCTTATTATTATGCTGATACCCACAGGGTATTTTTCTAGTTTAAAATTAATCTGATAACCTAGAAAATACATGGTTAATATTAACATATATAAGGGGCTATATAAGTACTATACATGTATTTGTAGGCAGAATCTCATAAGCCTCTAGAATGGAAATTATTTAGAGTATTAGGAGTAAAAGAACTCCTAATTAAAGGTTTCAAAGGTAATTACAAGGGTAGCACTGGAAGACTGGGAGACAAGTTTGGGTGGTAGCAAAGGTTACTCGCTGGTATCTATACAATACTGAAAATAAAAACTCTTTCTTCAGTTCCACCAACATTCTCTTCTCACGGTGAGCAGAACAAATGGAAGCTATGAATCTCAAGATTCACGGCTAGAAATATTCAAAATCTATATAGAGAGGAAGAATTTTCATGCAAAAGCAAGATAAGCAAAAGAAAAAGTACTTAAAGAAACTTATTATTATAAGATATATTTGCAAACTATGACATTAATTGTGAAATAATGAGGGAAAATAAATAAATGCAACCCACTGACCCACAAAACTTTCAACTCCAAATTTATCCTGTCTACAAATAATGGAGGAATGTGAGAAGGAACGGAAATTGAGGGAGTGCCCAATCAATAACCAGTCCAACTTGAGACTCATCCTATGAGCAAGCACTAATTCCTAACACTCTGTTATGCTTGCAGACAGGACCATGTTGTCCTCTGAGAGTCTGCAACCAGTAGCTGACCCAGACAAATTTAGACACCCACAGTGAAACAGTGGATGGAGCTTGGGGACTCTTATGGAAGAATAGCAGGAAGGATTGCAAGCCCCTAAGGAAATAGGAACTTTTTAGGAAGACCAACAGAATCAACTAACTCGGACCCTTGGGGCTTTCAGAGACTGAACCATCAACCAAAGAACATATATGGGCTGGACCTAGGCCTCCTCATTCATACATAGCAGATGTACAGCTTGGTCTTCATGTGGGTACTTAACTACTGAAGCAGGGCGCTTTCCCAAAAGCTGTTGACTGTCCGTGGGATATGTTCTTCTAGCTGGGCTGCCTTGTCTGACATCAGTGTGAAAGGAAGTTCCTAGCTTCCCAGAGACTTGAAATACCAGGGTGAGATGGATACACAGGGGTGACCCCACCTGCTCAGAGGAGAAGAGGAGGGAGAAGGAGGAAGGATTATGGGAAGGAGTGACTGGGAAAGGGGGAAGTGAGTAGGATGTAAAATGAATGAATGAATGAATGAATGAATGAATGAATGAATGAATAAATATTTTTAAAAAGAAAATAGATTTTTATACAGTATATTTTGATTATGCTTTCTTCCCCCGATTTTTGCCAGACATTCCCCATCTGCACTCTCACACCACTCCATAATAAACACTTTGAAAATTTAAGGAAGAATACAGATAATCCAGAACTACAAACTCTTACAGTCATGCTGGTGACTTGTGCATATAATTCTCATATAGGGATTATTGGATCAGGAGAATTATTAGTTTGGTAGAATCTCAGACTACATAGTGATGTCAGGACCAGAATGGGTTTCATTGTGAGTCTACCATGTGTCTATATCTATTTGTTTGTAACACACACACACACACACACACACACACACACACATACACCACATAGATGTGTTAGACATAAAAATATATGCAACATATTGCATAGCTGTATTGTGCAAGTTTATACTATATATAAATGTTTATATGTGACATATTTGTTTTTATTTTCATCTTTAACTCTTAAGCAGTGAAAGAAAAGTCTAAATGGAATATTATAAATAGCTGAGGACAAACATTCTAAGCTGCATACACCTCAACAAGCATAAGAAAATAATAATCCAAG
>NW_021604622.1:18045277-18054676 GCF_004785775.1 Grammomys surdaster
TCTAAGCTGCATACACCTCAACAAGCATAAGAAAATAATAATCCAAGTGACATTTGAAATATTAAATACTACATGATTGTAGAGAATGAGAATGAATGGGAAATGATTCAATAATCAATGTCCTTGCTGCAAAAGCTTGCTGATATGGGTACTATTCTCAGCAGCCCCATAAAAGCATGACTTGTTGGTAATTCCTGCCATTCTAGTGCTAGGATGATAGAAACAAGCCGATACTTGGAGCACTTCATTCAATCATTAAGGGAGAGTTTATGAACTCCTTGTTCAATGAGAGTCCCTGCCTCAAAAAGCAAGATGGAGAGCATATGATAAAGATACCCAGTATTGACCTATGGCCTCCAGGCATACATGTAAGTCCCCAATTATGCCCACAAACATATGTACATGGAGACTCTAAAAAGATATGCCAAAAGCAAAGGAAGAAGTAAACAATAGAAGGAACAAAAAAACCAATAAAAGTATCTGGAGAACAATGACCTATGGCAATTTCAGAACTAATAGAAGAGTCAATCCTCAGGTTTAGGGAATTTGAAGAGCGCCATACAAATCCATGGAAAAACACGCAAGCCTGCACTACAGAAGAATGCTTTAAACCTAAACTCTAAAAATACTCAAAACAGATCACACACAAAAAAGTAGAAGCTGTCATTGATATCAAACATGACAGGGAAACCTTTAAAGATGATTGATGTCAAACTGCTTCAGTCATTCCTTAAACCGGAGAAGACAAATTAATATCTCCCCATCATGAAAGAGGGTAATTTTGAATGTAGAGCTTTAATACAATGAAGCATTTAAATGTAAAAGACATTAAAGGTATTTCTAAGTATGTAAGTAAAGCAGACCAGAACTAATGTATATAATTTCACTTATATAAAATATATGCAATAACCCAGTTCATAGAAAGTAGATTAGAGATTAGGAGAGCCTGAAGAAAGAGACTGAATGGGATATTGCTGTTTAAACTGGAACACATTATTTTGTTTGGGATGGTAGAATTGTCTTAGAAATATATAATGAAGATAACTGTAAAAAATGTAAGTGAAATGAAAATGGCTTTGAATTACACACTTCACGTCATTAAAGTAGCAAATTTTATGTTATATATAGTTTACTATAATTTGGGGAAAAACCTCCATATTTCCCAAGATGTATACATATTTATTCTCTCTGTCTCTGTTTCTCTCTGTCTGTCTCTGTCTCTGCCTCTCTTTCTCTCTCTCTGTCTCTCTCTCTGTCTTTCTCTCTCTCTCTCTCTCTCTGTCTCTTTCTGTCTCTCTGTCTCTCTCTGTCTCTGTCTCTCTCTGTCTCTCTGTCTCTGTCTCTCTCTGTCTCTCTCTGTCTCTCTGTCTCTCTCTCTCTCTGTCTCTCTCTCTCTCTCTCTCTCTGTGTGTGTGTGTGTGTGTGTGTGTGTGTGTGTGTGTGTGTGTGAAGTGGAGGTTATAGGCTTGGGGACATAACCTATTGTGCTAGTTTCGCATCAGACACCATTACTTCTGTAGAGTGAAAAATTATAGATACTGGGTATATAGAATTCTTTTTAGACATATAAAATATTCTTTAGGCTTTCTTTATAAAGACATGGAGAAACCGAGGCATGAAGCAAGTTAGGAATGTGGAAAGACCAGTCACCATTACTGGAACTGGCCTATCTGCAAAGAGAAAGGAAAGAATGCAAGTGAACTAGGTGGAACCAAGCTGGGAACCAAGCTGAGAACCGCAGTGACAGGCCAAGGCCGAAGTAACAGGGCAGGACCACATTCTTGAGAAAGATAAGCGTACAGAGAGTTTTCACCTGACCCTGACTCCCGTAGGTTGGGTTCCTTTGGAATGTTCCACTATTTTTATGCTATACCACCCTAGCAACCCCTCACCCCCTCCCCATTCCTTGGTTTGTGGTTTTTCCCTTTAAAAACCCATCTCAAACTGGCTGTCGGGGTCAATTCAGCTCCTGCGTAGGCATACGAATTGACTGGCAGCTAGCTGTCAGGCCCTAATAAACCTCGCAATTGCTCTGGTACACGGTGTCTCGAGCAGATTACTGGGTGGTCGCGACTTTCTGAGACTTGAGAGAGGGTCTCCCCTCTGCGGAGGTCTTCACTTCCTTACACACTGAACCATCTCTCCGGCCCTGCAGTTACTTTTAAATGATTTAAGCCAGAATATATGGTTGACTATAAAAAGCAGATAAATTATAACAAATAAATAAGATAACCAATAAATACAAATATGGTTATGTCATTAGAGAACAGAATAATTTAATCAAGAATTGCCTCTTACTTCTGCCAAGGAGAATATAAAATAAGGCTCTAACAGTTAAAGGATCTTGTTTATTTTATTGTATAAATATTCCAAACATATCAATTATCAAAACATTAGAATGTATTTCTTAAATTTTACTCATATCAATGAGGCAGACTTCATATAAAGCAACTTAATTATTTATATTTACTTTTCCTCCTTGAATTCTTAAGCGCTGGCTGATAATATGGTCATTTTCATTACTTTAATTACAAGATCAATATAACGCTTTTCCTTTATTTTTAGTAATATATGAGAACACCCTTAAAATAATCAGTATTGTGTTGAGGATATCACTTGGCAAGGAAATCTTTGTCTGGCATGTGTTAGCTCTGGTTTCAATTAATACAAAGAAAGAAGAAAGAAAGAAAGAAAGAAAGAAAGAAAGAAAGAAAGAAAGAAAGAAAGAAAGAAAGAAAGAAAGAAAAGAAGGAAAAAAGAAAAAACCAAATCATGGTGAACTTACATAATACCAAATTCCTTACTAATCAAGAGTTAGGAATTCTTTCTTTGTTTGGTTTTGCTTCAACTTTAAAAAGTCGTTAGAAGATGTAGAATGTTTTATCATTGTTTATAAGCAATGGGAAATGAAAATTAATGAAATGAAAATATGCTGTCTATTGATTTAGAAGTATCAGGAGCATCAGCACCTAGAATGCTTTAACTCTCTGTGCCCTTCTTCCAGCCTTGAGCGGGCCTGAGAGACATTGTTTACCACAACAGACCACATAATAGGACCTACGTGGAACTAGCCACCTTGGCTGCATGACAATAGACACCTAGGTGGAGTCACCACCTTGGCTGCATGGACAGCCTGCTACAGGAACTGCCTGCTGAGCTTGCATTGAGCCATCTCCCGCCTTGACCCGTGACCAAGAACAGATTATCCCATCTGTCTCTCCTGGCTGAAACTAAGAAGGGTTCGGGCGGGGTCTTTCCCTTTAAATTGAAAGCTGAACATTAAAACATTGAGCCTTGTTCAGAGACCTTTGTCTTGGCTTCATCTCTTCTTGCCCTCCGTCCACCTTTCGTTCCCAGCCCACTTTTCAGATGAACCCGTTCCACTCGTGGCCGGGGCGGCTACAACTCTCTATAAAAGTTATACCAGTCTGAAGAGTACCTTACATGGAGTCATTTCCCAAGAACTGCCCAATGTAGAGTCTGCTGTGTGATCCTTTAACCTTACTGTCACCTGAGTTGAGATCAATAGACAGAAGTCACTGCCCATATATTTTAGATGCAAAATTGTCAGACAGTTCCCAGAAGATGTAATATCAGTAATGGGTTAAAAATTGTAGATATCCCAACTCCCGGTTCCCCCTCCCACAGTCTATCACCTGTCCCTCCTTTCCATGTCTGAGAGAGCGAAGGATCCCCTGGGTATCCCCCAATTCTTGTCACATCAAGTTTCTGCAGGATTAGGTGCTTCTTCTCCCATGAGGGCAGACAAGACTGCCCAGTTAGGGCAAATTATTCTACAGATGGGCAAAAGCTTCAGGGATGGGAACCCCACAGAAGGATCAACAGAGTCAATAAACCTGGACATGTGGGAGCTTTCAGATACTTTCAACCAAAGAATACACATGGACTTGAACAAGGCCCCCAGCACATATGTAGCAGACGGGCAGCTCAGTGTCCATGTGAGTCCCCCAAAAACTGGAATTGAGGCTTTCTCTGAAGCTGTATCCATTCCCAAACAAAGCTGCCTTGTCTAGCTTTAGTGAGAGAAGATCTGCCCACCTTGGCAGATGCTTAGTGCACCAGGGTTTGAGTAGCCACGGGGAGTCCTACCCACTCATAGGTGAAGGCAGGAGGGAGGGTCTCTTTCTGACGGAGGTACTGGGAAAGGGAGTAGAGGTTGATGTAAATAAATAAATAGATAAACAAATAAATTTAAAAGCCCCGAAATAAAGAAATTAGAGGAATTATTATGTCAAACTCAGTAGGACATTGTACTATAAGCATGCAACCAGAGGTTCATGTTTAGCCTACTGATAGAGCAGTAATCTAAAATGTGTGGTCTTCAGTTTGATCCCAGCCCTGTCCAAAATGTCCAATGTGAGTAATTTTAATAAAGCTTGACAAAAATAAAGTTAAATATGAACAAAACAAAAAAGTGAAAATTTTAAAAAATGTAAATATATCCAGGGAGAAAAAAACTGTCAGATATTGACACATTACACTCCTTCATAACTCCTGTGTTATTCACTGATCAATTGTTCTTTTATTAAGAAAATATTTAATCCAGTGCCAAATGGTCAACTCTAAAACTTTATATCCAAGTAACATTATCCAAATTAAATACATTATATTTAGGAATACACACACACACGTGCGCACACACACACATACATCACAAGTTATCATTCACTAGCCCTTCTTGGTGATCACTGAAAATGTCATTGTTGCATAAAATACTAGACTACAGAGATGACTGACCAAAAGGAACTCTAGACAACCCAAAAACCTTAGTAGTCAATTAGCATAAATGTTCTGGAACTGAGAAACTGGATTGCCAAAATGACTAAAATCAGTGCTGTGCGTACACACACAAAGAAGCAACAGAAATGAGTTAGTCAATATTTAGCTTCTGCTATATTATTTAAAATATTAATGAGTGTTAAAATGATTTAATTCTCTCCATAGACTGATTGAATGGTCTACAAGTTTCTTTAAAAGGCTTATTTGTGTTTCTACTATCTTTTCCGTGCCATTCAAGACCGCCATCATTACGTGCCAGTTTTGGATTGACTTCAAGTATTTGATTCTCTGTGCCTTAAGCATTTGTGAAATATGGCTGGGTTAGCTTTTGGAATGGCTAAATAACTATTAGGTCCCTCCATCTCACTACTTCCTCAGACCTTGCCGCTGGCCATTCCCTACATTTTCCTGTCCGGTTTCTCTCCAGTTTGCCAGTGCCCACACTTCTGTGGTTTCTGTTTCTACTATAAGTCTGCAGGCTTCCCTATGTTCATTTCCAGCTGACATTTCAGCTTTGTAAGTTGCATTTTCATCTTTGTTGACCAACATCCTCTTTCAGTTATTCACACTTCATAAATGTCATATGGTTTATCATCAGGAGACGAGGATGCAAAAGCAACCACACAGTCTACTCAATGTGCAAGGACACTGGAACAGATGCACAGTGACCAGTGACTGACAGACTCTGAAAGGAGCAATTGGATTGGTCACGATGAGCAGCTGTTATTTACACAGCGATTTGAAAACTAAAGAGCCAGAAATAAGTTTTAAATTGTGCAAATACTCACAGTTTATAAACCATAGCAACTGAAATTCCAATTACATTATTAGGGATGGGAGCTACGAAATCCAGACTAACTGAAGCTCATGAGTCTCAGAGAGCACAGACTGAAAACTGTATGCATGTTTAGAATACTATTCTCCAACACTGTATTCAAGAAAATCTTTCATTCAACAAACTACCACAATGGGTTAAAACTTGAAATATTGGTCCTGTTGAAATATTCATTCTTAATTTAAATGTATTGCTCTGAGAAATTTCTGTGATAATTCTCTCCTTCTTTCCCTATCTCCATGAGTTATTTTGTTGTTGTTACTTTTGCTGCTGTGATAAACACTATGAACAAAAGTTATGTATGGAAAACTCTACTTTGGCTTATGACTCCCATCATGGTAGCAGAGCTGTTGCCACAGCAATCTGTGCAGGATGGCGAGAGAGCACATCTCCATCCAAACTCAGGAAGTAGTTAGATCGATTTAGATGTGGAAATCAGCTCTATGCTCTTAAAATCAACCCTACGCATCCCTTCATCTCTATAAACTTGCTAAACAGAAACATCTCCTGGGGACAAAGTGCTCATGTTCCTGAGCTTACAGGGGTAAGTTCTCAGTCAGTTCACCACCCGATCTCAATGATATTAGATGAGATATGAACTGGATATGATATAGTTCGGAGTGATTTATTTTTATTTTAATATGGAAATCCACACAATCGGAGTAATATTTTGTGAACAGACTTTCTGTCTTATTTAGGGCTTCCTATTCTGTGAAGAGGTACCATACCCATGACAACACTTAAAAGGACAAAATTTAGTTGGGGATGGCTTACAGATTCAAAAGTTCAGTCTATTGCCATTAAGGTAGAAACATGGCAGAGTCCAGGCAGGGATGGTATAGGAGGAGTTGAGGGTTCTATATCTTCATCTGAAAGACTCCAGGAGCAGACTGACTCCCACATGATGAGGACGAGGGTCTCATTGCCCATCCCCACAGTGACACTCTTCCTCTAACAAGGCTACACTTCCTCCAACATTGTCACACATACTCCATCAAAAGCCTCACCTCTTAATAGTGTCACTCCCTGGGCCAAGCATATTCAAATCACCTCTCTATCCTTTATACATTGTATGTCATGAGTAACTTCTTTACAACGGATTTGTTCAAACAAAAATAGATACATTTTTCATCATACATTAACCCTAGAGCCAATATAATGAAAAATTGAGACTTTGTCCTGGACCCTACAGTTGGACATTAGTTGAGATTTTCAATGTGAATATAATGCTGATCTACAAACAGAAAGGTTTTTGTTGTTGTTGTTGTTGCTGTTGTTGTTTATATTTTTCCTTTATTCTTGTTTTGTTTGCTTGGTTGACTTTTTGAGACAAGGACAAACTCTATAGCCTTGGCTAATCTGTAACTGCTACGTGGGACTAGGGCAACTTCATATATACAGAGATTCCCTGTCTCCCTGATGAGTTCTGGGATTAAAGCATGTACCATCAAGACAGGCCCAAGTTTTTTTTTTATACTTTTTCAATTGTTGCTGTAAAAATGTTACTTCTTTCTACTTATGTTTATGACAAGTAGAAATTTAAATAGCATTTTCTGTAACAAGTAAGGATTTAAATTGTTCTACGTGTTTACTGTCAATTTGTGATCTATTGAGCTATTGTGTTATTACTTAGAAACAAAGAAAGTCTTATTTCTTAAGAGTTTTTTACATAAAGAATCATAAATGCATGTATGTGTAGCACTGTTAGGTAATATTAATAACATTATATATGAAATGAATAGTGTTGTCAAAGCAATAAAATCACGAAGGGAACATTTGGAGGAAATGAAATTTGTAGGATGTGACAGTAAAATGGGCTCTTAATCTTCATGTTAATGACATGGCAGAGTGGTTTGCTATTAATTGAATGGTTTTATGTTTCCTCTCACAGGTTTGAAGGACAATATTTTGGCTACAGTTGTCTAATTTAAACTTTACTTTTGTTGAAAAAGCAACTACAGTTGTGTCATTGGCCAGCAACACAATGATTTACATTAAGTTTTATGTAACAAAACAGATGAAATCATTGCTTTATCAACTCGAATTGTCTTATTGTTTCTCTGAATTTTTGTTTCTGCAATAATAACTCATCTTTTGTTTCTTTTCTGTACTCTATCAGCAAGTGGAACTACATTTTACTGTGGAAACTAAAGCTATATATGACTTTAAAACTCTGAGCATCCTTGTACACACGAGTAAGCCCTGACTGCAAGTGTCAGGAACCAAGCTAATCAAGATTAATGTATTCATTTAACAGATGGTTACAATGTTATTAAAATGCAAATGATTGGTTTCTTCTAATTGTTCAACATCAGAAACAATTAATCAGATGATTTTTTTCAGTTTCTGATAGCTTTGTAGAGTTTACCTCAAGAGATTAACATAAAAGGCAACTATGTAAATTTTTCTCACTGACCTCAAGAGAGACAATCAACTAGAAAGAAAAATGGAAGAAAGATTATATATTCATAATGGTGGGAAGAATCCATTTAGTGCTGTAATTTGCTCATGGTTTGTTTTGCTTCCAGTTTAACTGGTCTCCATATAATTACATATATTAAACATCCACACCAGCATAATGGGATTTGGTGTCTTACTTTAAGTCAAAAACCACAAACTACATATTTGAGGAAATAAAATGATCCACTGGAAGGTTGTATCAGTCCTTGTATAGCTGAAGGAATGACATGGAAATTAAAATTTACAAATCCAGTAGACAATTTGAGATAATTATGGAGCAATTATTATGTTTGGAAATTATTCCAGTGACTTGGACTATATCCCAAACCATGCACCTATCTCTAGTTTATGGAAGCCATGTAATTATAAAATATTCTTAGTAAGGGAAAGCTTCTATATAATACCTGAATACCGTAAATGTCGTGTCTCTTAATCATGTTTTAAATGTTCTATTTTATACCAGTTTGACATCTAAGGAAACGTGCTCAAGGTTGAGGGCTTGCCTTTACTGGATCTATGTAATCTTTGTTTAATTGTTTTAAATCTAAGACACAGTCTCACTATATAATTCAAGTTGTTTTTGAATGTGTGTGTTAAAGAGACTCTCAATCTCCAGACTAAGTGGTACTACTGGTCCACTCACATGTTTTAATTTGTTTGTTTATGTTTGTTTTTGTTCTGTTTGGTTTTGTTTTATTTTATGGGCTATTCATGAAGCAGAGGTCATATTTTGATCCACAACATGCATGTGGCTGTTACATATCAGGGACTTTTCTTCCTTAACCATCCCTGAGACAAATAACAGACCACTAGAAATAGTCCTCAGAGAAAGAAATGCCTGTAGCTCTCCTTACTCATCAAGCCTAATCCTATGTCACCTCCTATACCGTCCAGTAAAGGCTACACTCAGTTCTTTTTTCTAGCTGTTTCCTTTGAGGATGAACCTTTTCTTCTGGAAATATATTTTCCAATGTTCCCCATTCTTTTCAAGTCCACGCTAGAGCATCTTTTCCATGGCAGTTGTTCTTCCCACATGCTAGTAAGATCAACTTCCTAAGTACACTGAAGGCATGTGTTTATGTTTAAATTGGTTTATAAATGTTGCTATATGAATGCTCATATGTGTATATATGTGTGCTTCTATGTGTGGAGGTTAGCGGAAAGATGTCAGCATCTCATTTTTTCTTTTGAGGTAGAGTTCTTTACTGGCTCGGAGCTCATTATATACATTAGGGTGGCTCCAGTGATCCACCTGTCCCTGACTTTCCAGTTACATATATATATATATATATATATATATATAT
>NW_021604622.1:18054776-18056646 GCF_004785775.1 Grammomys surdaster
CCTTCTGAACATATTCCCCACCAAACTTTATGTTCTGCCTTTATAACCTACAGAGTTAGCTTAGTATTGCCCATATGTGTATAATGTCAAGCCAATCAATATTACAAAATAGGTCAATACTTATTTCCAGGCTCTACTTCTTACCAAGGTGTTCTTGGGAATTCATACTTGCTAGAGAGGGAGAGACATTCTTTTTTTTTTTTTATGATCATGTGTGTGATTCCCGTACTTTAGTTGATGGCTCTTCCACATTTAAAAACACTGTGATAATGTGTTTTTTGAGCAACATTAGGAGAGAAAAGACTGTATGAGAAGTAATTGTACAAAATTTGCTTAGACTGGCTACTATGTTAGGTTAAATTTTGATACCAAAGATACCAAAATTTAGACATTATCAGGCCAGATACATTGAGAAAAGGACTGACAGTGTAAAGTAATAGCAGATTAAGCTCTCTTAAGTATGATGTTGTATGACATGTTCTAGGATGAGCAGATAGTCTACAGTAACTAGAGTGTAGGGTCAAACATGGCAAGCAGTAGGGCACAACAGGCTGGAGTTAAATCAGGAAGACTATGAAGGATTTGCAAGTACTTATAATTGGCAAAGCTATTTATATGGAAGAACTGAAAATTGAGGATATAACACAAAGTTAATATTAAAAGATTTAGTGCTATATTAAAGCATAAATAAACTGTGGCAGGGAGAAATCAACATACTAAAAACTCTCTTTACAAATTTATAAGATTAATCCACATTATGGATGATGATGTTTCTCAGAAGGATTACAAAGTTCAGATGAAGATTTATGTTCCTCTAATTAGAGTTTGAAACCGTAGTATTGCATATATTAATTCTTTCATGAAGAACCAGTTTATTGAACGATCTCTTGTATGTGTTGTCTTCATGTCTAATAATCAGAAGGGAAATATATAATTAGATATATTGATTATACATATTATATAAGAAGAGAAAGGGATAGAGGTAGTTTAGGATATACAGATTGGAATGCAGATCTAGAGCAATTCTAGGAAAGGAATGAGAAGTACAGGCAAAGCCATACATTCAAAGTCTCAAGGGAAGTCTTTACTGAAGAGTGGAAGGACATTTATCCAAAGTGGCCATTCCAATTTGAAGATCACTCGTGAACCAACCCACTGTGTTTGAAGATCACATGTACAAACTTGTTCCCCACCTAATTCTATGTTTCATGGATATTAATTCTGACCATTTAGTGGTATCACAAGGGTAGCAAATCACAGAAAAAAAATTGATGTCACAGCTCAATCACGGTTTTATTTTTTCCAAGAAAGATTTTTGCAAACAGTGGAAGAAGTGATATAACCTTTTTAGATTCTGTACTGATTGACCTACATTAAAAATGTCAAGCTGTGCATTCTAATATTTAAATAATACAGAGAATCTTACAACTAGACGTACAAGTAATAAAAGCTAAGATCAACCAATAAAATTAAGTATAATCATGCTATAATAAACTGAAATTTCTATTCATTTAGCACAAAACCTTGTGCAATAAAGACATGTAATCCTAAGTTTTCGTTAACAAATAATTTTGATTAACACATACACAAGTGATTTAATCACTGTTTATAAGCTAGTAATTACAGCAAAGTTTAATTTATATGTATATGTGTAGGTGTATGTTCCTGTGTGTCTGTGTCTGTCTCTGTTTGTATGTGTGTGTATGAGAGAGAGAGAGGAAGAGATATGTAGGTGTGTGGTCCTGTGTGTGTATGTGTGTGTGTGTGTGTGTGTGTGTAAGATAGATAGATAGATAGATAGATAGATAGATAGATAGATAGAGATAGGTATAGGTATAGGTATAGGTATAGGTATAGGTATAGGTATAGG
>NW_021604622.1:18056656-18070388 GCF_004785775.1 Grammomys surdaster
ATAGGTATAGGTATAGGTATAGGTATAGGTATAGGTATAGGTATAGGTATAGGTATAGATATATATAGAGAGGTGGTGGTGGGGGAGGGAGATTGTATATGTGTGTTGGTTTGTGTGTGGTTTTTGATGCATGTGTATTTGCAAGGGTATGGAGACCAGAGGACAATCTCAGGTATCATCTTCAACCAAACCATCCTGATCATTGGAGACAAAGTTTCTCATTAGCATGGAGCTCACTAGTTACTATAGGCTTGAAAATGTGTTCTTTTATTCCTGATTCCTTACTACTGGGACTCCTAGGATGCACCATAGAGTCTTGAAGGTTTACATAGCGTCTGGAAATCTAACTTCAGTCCTCATGCACTTTATTGTCCTAACTACCTGTGTTTTAGAAATTAATCAGCACAAATTTAAAATAAAATTGTGTTCTGTTTGTAAGTTTTCATATTATAAGTGTATTACAAATATACTGACCAAAATATAAACATCATTAAGATTTTTAATGTGAAAAATGTACATATCCTTTGGAAATATATGTCATGAATATATCCGACTTTGTATTACTTTTATTTCTTATTGCTACCTCTCTGAGAATAAGATGCCTTTTCTTAAGTTGTAAGCCACTTTCAAGCTACATATCTTTCAGATCTTTCTGGTGTATCAGCATCAAAAAGAAGCACCTTAAATCCCTTGAACATGAAAGTAGCTAGCCGTGGAACTACACAGAAGAATCTCCTCTTATTAGATAGTATAATCCCCATAGGAACAGGTGTTCCAGGAGTAATTGCAGCAGGATCGTTAATGGGTATGTATGCTAAAAAACAAACAAGTTGTGAATTCAGAAATGAAATATTAAAATAAAGATGAAAATGTGCTTTCCATGCATATATGAATATCTGGTATGCTTAACCCACTACACACACACACTGAAGCAAATCTTATACTTTAAAGCCTAAGAGAGTTTCAGGAATAAAGCCATATGCATAATATAGTCAATTTCAACACCTATGACCATAATGCAACATTAATGTTTTAATTTTTTTTGTCATTTTAGCTTTTTATTATAAAATTCTATCTCTACTAAAAGAAATTATTTATATGTTTGGTTGCCCACTGCTGCATTTCATAATTATAGATAATTAGGAATCTAAGAGATTTAAGCTTCATCAGAAGACTACATGATATTAATTTTTACTATGAAATTATTTATCATTTTGTAATTCAATTATTTACCTTTTGAAGCAGAATTTTAAAAACTAAACTACTTAATATCCGTTAAAGTAGAACAAATAGTCGGGGTGCGGTGGTGGGTGGTTTAAAGATGCTTGACCTTGTTGAGAAAGGTGTGGCCTTGCTGAAGGAGGTATGTCACTCTATACGCTGGCTTTGAGGGTTCCTAGTGCTCAAGCTCCACCCAGTGCAGAAGACTCAGTCTTCTCCTTGCTGCCTTCTGGTCAAGATGTAGAACTCTAATCTCTTTCTTCAGCACTATATCTGCCTGGATGCTGCCCTGCTCCCCGCCATGATGATAATGGACTAAGAGTATGAAACTATAAGCCAACCATTAAATGTCCTTTATAAAATTTGCCTTGATCATGGTGTGTCTTCACAGCACTAAAACCCTAAGACAGCAAGTATGGAAGAAGGGATGGGTATAGGAGGAGTTAAGAGGGAGTATATGGGATCAACACACATTGTATCAAATTCTCAATGAACTAATAAAGAACCTCATTAATTAAATTACTTTCAGTGATTAAAAGTTATAAGTATAATTATAAGTATCATATATAAAATATCCAAATGAAACTGCTAAAAGCAGTACTCTCCTTATGCTCATATTATCACTGAAGTAGCAGACACACATACACATACACACACACACACACACACACACACAGACACATACACACAGACACACACACAAACACACTGAGCTAAATTAGGATGTGGCAAATATAAAAGGTTCTCAGGAATAATATAATATCTGTATGTAGCCAGTATATTTAATACTCATGTGTATTAAAAGTCTGCAGATATGTAAATAAAATTTAAGCATAAAATGAAATTTCAAGTATATAAGATATAGAATCAATTAGCATTAGTTTTATAAATTACTATTTTTATCTACTTTAAAAAGAATACATCAAAAGTGTATTCTCAAGTTCTCTCTCACATATAATGTAGAAAGATAAAAAGGATTGTCATAAAGATATTATCAGAAACTAAATGGTAGGTGTTGAGTTTTAAACTAACCATGCTCATTGCAGTTTAAGATTTTCATTTTATTTCAAACGTACTTGGAATTTGTTTTCCTTCATTTTAATTAATGCTATTGAACTACGTATTGAAAACCTACTCATCTTCCTCAAAATTACTTTTTTTCCACAATTGATCCAAATTTGTACCATGAGGGTATTGAATCTTCCAGTACATGCAATTTCTAGCTTCACACTTAATCTATAGCAGAATGAATTTTTAAAGATGTAAAGATGAAAAGGAAAGTCCCTCATGACAAGCAAAGCAGGAGTAGTATTTTCACAATTACATCTTTCTGTACAGTAAGTCATTCACATGCTTTGCATCACTGTGACAAAAAGCTACTTGGAAAGAAATAATTCATTTATGAAGAGTGACAATCCATCCCACTGGGGAAGGGATGGTGGTTGGAGGCCGAAGCTGCTGATCACATTGAGTATCTTGAGTCAAAAAGGAAGGAGAGATAAATTCTGGTACGCAACTGGCACTTTCACTTCTTACTTTGTATTTAGGATTTTGTATAATCTACATATTAAACATAACCAGAGAAAGAAAACAATTCATCAGACTCACAGACAAAAGCATCTTAATGAAAATATAAACGTAACTTTGGTGTTTCTGTGACTGTACATCCACAACAAATCTGAGTGACAAATCCTTGGTTGGGTTGTCTAAATATTTCAGAGTAATTCTCTACAAGAAGCATACTAGCATACACTAAAAGATTATTCCAAAACTCTAAGGAGATATTTAAATTTACATCTTATCATTATGTTAATGTATCCAGCAGAACAGACAGTATAACAGAAAAACACGGGACCTTTTTCACCTTGGCTATGACCATGAAATTCAAATATTTGTAACTTCATTTGCATTTATTCCAGGAGGTATTCTTCAGTTGTTTGGAAATAACAAGAAATAAAGAAAGATATATTGATGTATTCCATATAGAAAATATTGTTCCTTGTGAAGGCTGAACAGCTTTGAGGCTAGCAAATCTGAAATAGGAAACCTGAACATGGAGAGTTAAAAAAAAAAGATAAAAAAAGAAATCAAAACAAAAAGAAATGAAGGAAGAATAAAGTACAGTTACCTAGTTTGATTAACATCATACTAAACTAAAGATTAACAATAATCTGTGTAATTACAAACAACACATATTTTTATTCCATTATTATTTACTCTTTACTTATTCTTCTTTGGATCCCTTCATCTATTCCATTTGTGCTATAGGTATTTGTCTCATAACATGATGATTTATGGAAAAAATAAGCATCCTTAATTAACAGCATATTATAATGTAATCACATTTGTTTTCCCAGAGACACATTTAAAAAAATTTGAGAGTTGAGAAGCTTTGTTTTTACCACATACATATAGATAGCTACCCTTTATGCTTTAAAAAAAAAAAAACTATTTTCTTTCAGACCAACAGTATGTCTTTGTGGATAAAGATAATTGCCACCAAGCCTGGTAACTTGGTTTCAATAATGAGAACCCACCAAACAAAAACAGAATAGTATCTGGCATGCTCTCTTCTTTCAACAGATGCACACATGCACACACACACACTCATACATGAACATACTCTCACACACAAAGATATAGACACACAAACATACATGAAGACACTCATATAAATACTCACAGACACACAAGAACACATGAAGAAGCACACATAAAAACACATGTATCTATACACAGAAACACACACTAGACAAATGAATAAGTAAATGTAAAAGAAGGTTTTTTTATCATAAAAGAATATTTACTTTCAACTTATATTGGTAACAAGTTTTCAGTAAGTTTCTTGCAAACAGTAAGCCTTGTGAGTCAATACTTTTGTCCAACTTAATGGTTTTGGTTTTTAGTACATCTACAGGATTTATTCTTCAGGCAGTTGTCATGTTTCTAATAAGTTTACAGGATGAATTCTTCAGGTAACAATGATAATGTCCTTACTTCAGCATATTATCATCCTTTGTTTTTCTCTTGGTTTACACTTTGCTATTTCTCTGTCTTTCCTTGCATTACTATTGGGATTTTCCAAAAGACTTTTAAAATACTATTTCTTTATTTACTTATCTGAGTGTTCGTTGGATTTTTTTCTTAGAGTTATTATGATAATTTCTCTCATACTTAATATAGACATTAGGTTGATTACTGCTTGTAGAAATCAAGTTTATAAATTTCAGGGCTGGAGTTATGGTTCAATGCTCAAGAACACTTACTGAGCTATAAAAGTACCACATTCTGATTCTAACAACTCTATTAGGCAGTACACAATCACATTTAACTCTAGCTCCAGGTAATCTGATGCCTTCATCTGCTCTCTACTGGCACCAATATAAGTGTCACACACACATACACACACACACACACATACACACACACACACAAACACACATGTGCACACACACATACAC
Source organism: Grammomys surdaster (assembly GCF_004785775.1). Lineage (NCBI taxonomy): Eukaryota > Metazoa > Chordata > Mammalia > Rodentia > Muridae > Grammomys > Grammomys surdaster. Next base: position 18,061,339 of record NW_021604622.1, read on the forward strand.
ACAGAAATATTAACAGTTAATTATAATAATATAAAAGTAAATGATTCATCATTACAAATTCATCATTCTAAATGTAGTTTTGCTGAGAATCACATGGTGTCATAATGTGTGTATGCATCAATGATAAAATAAGAAAACTCTTGGAGAAAGGAAGAGGTAGTGTATGTTCTCTGCTTCTGATGATTCTACTTTTCCTATTACTGAAAATTGGTCAGTGTTTTTCTATAATCTAATCTATCCATTTCCCTTAATGTCCTTATTCCTCTATTGCTCTTGAACTGTCATAAAGTCAATACGATGGGTGTGATCAATAGTTCTTTACTCTCAGCCTCAGATAAATGCTTTGCCTGAGCTGAGGAACCCCACACTGTGAAGGAAATACATCTCCTGAGCATCACTTGGTGGCTCTTTTTCTACAAGTGCCACCATGGTTCTTTCTGATTCAGCCTGTTTAAGTTAGCAGAAATATGGACCATACGCTTTTTCTTACTTTGAGATGTTTTCGGTGACTATCCCTTCAACTTCCTTTTCATGTTTTTTTGCCTCATCTGGAAATTGAGTTAAAAAAATATTGAAACTGCTACTACCTCAGAAGTTCCGTCGTTTCATGAACAGTTTTATTATTTATAAATAAATAAATTATTATTTATTATTATAAATAAATTATTATTTATTATTTATTATTTATTTATTATTATCTATTTATCTATTGATGCTATAATTAGATAATGTATCCCCTTTACTTCCTCCCTTCAAACATCCATATATCCCCTTGCTCTTTTTCAAATTTGTGGTCAGCTTTTTATTAGTTGTTGTTATATATACATAAAATAATAAAATATAATACCTATATGTGTTTGTATTATATATTCCTTAATAAATAAATATAACCTGCTTGGTCTATATAGTGGTACCCTGTATTTTTCTTCCTGATGGAAGTCTAAGCAGCATAACTGTCTCAACATGAGCTAAATATGAATCCCAACGGTAGACATGCTAATGAGGAACTTGGAAATCCCAGGGGGGCCTCAACTTTACTCAAAAGCACTATAAGCAACTAAGTATTGCTGAAAGATGGTGAAATAGTCTTCTCTAGGGGAGAATATTCGGATTGTTTACCCATTTTAATTCTTTAATAGTTATTTTTGAATAGTTCAATTTTCAATTTACCATCACATATAACTTAATTTTCTCCTGAAATCTTGAAGCTTTTGTGTTTGTTTCAAGATAATGTATAACTTCTCATTGAAAATGAACCATTTATGATGAATGTTGTTTCAGCGTTCATGGTTGTTCCATCCTGGAGCTAATCTCAGTATTGTAGGAGCTGTGTTTTCAAATGAATCTTCTGGCTTCGCTGGTGTTTTATACAGTGTGTGCTGTTCAGAGTTTTGCATGATCTGTTTATGAAGATAGACAGTGGAGGTTTCTTCACATGTCCTCAAAATTTGCATAGAGGAGGTTAGTTCTTATTTATCTTGAAAGACAGGACATCTTTCATGGACTATTGTTACAACGGATTTAATTTGATTCTGGTATCTGTGTTCTGTGTGGAATTGTTCTTGCTTTTTATCTTTTATCATTCCATTCGTTTACGTCTTTGATATGCTACTTCCTGGTTACTCCCTCCACCAACCTCCCCATCCCATGGTATCCCACTTCTCGGTTAGGTTACCCCTCCACCCACATCTGTACACCCCCCCACCTTTGCCTCTTTGAGGGTGCTCCCCTACCTACCCATACTCTCCTACGCTGCTCCATCATCCCCTACGCTGGGGCATCAAACCCCTCCCCTGGAAAAAGGGTTTCCCTTCCCATTGCTGTCAGGCAAGGCTATCCTCTGTTAAATATGTATCTGGAGTCAAAGATCGTTTAGGTACACTCCTTGGTTGGTGGTCTAGACACTGGGAGAACTGGTCAGGCCAGCCTATGTTGTTCTTCCAATGGGATTGCAATCGCCCTCTGCTCCTCCAGACCTTCAACCAGCTCCTCAACCAAGTTCCCTGAGAGGAGTCTGATGGTTGGCTCCAAGCATCCACATCTACGTTAGTCAGTTGCTGGTAGGACGTTCGAAGGAACCATCACACTAGGTTCCTGACAGCAAGAGCCTCTCACCGTGCTTCTCCTTTGGTTTTCAGATAAATTCTTTATAAGAATCATTATTTTGAGAAATGAGGAAATAGAGTGAAGAGTCCCTGTATTTTTGGTGGTACAAAAGAAGCTTTGTATAAGTACTCTTTGAAATCTCACCTTTCTTTTTCTTCCCCTTTGTTTGTTCAGATTTTCCAATGTTTTTCTAACATATTTTGTTTGTGTTTCACCTCTTTTTGTGTTTTGTTTTTTTTTTTTTTTTTCAGAAAAATCTGTATGGAAAATTTCCTGAACACATATGAGTATGAGTAGATGTTGGGTTTGGTATCTACAGACATAATGTATCCCTAGGTAGGGCTGTTCCCTGGTTGGCCTTTCCTTCAGTCTCTGTTCCATTTTTAGTCTCTGCTCTTCCTTTGGACTGGAACATTTCTGGGTTAAAAACTTTGAGTTCTTTTTAAAGAGGCAATAATAGCTGCAAGCCCAAATCATCATTATTTCCGGGTACCTCCAAAGAATCTTCTATTCTCAAGATAAAAGTCTCCCTTTTATATGTGTGTCTTTGCACATTAGATGCATCTGTGAGATGGGAGGAAATCCTGAGATGCAGGTTTTTGCTCAAATGAACTATACTTTGCCCCTGAATCGAAGGTGAAGATTTCTTCTGTGACAGGCCAGAAATATACTATCCCTACTGCTTATGGTCAGGAAAATGTTCACACTACCACCACCCTGTTCTTTGTGTAGGTTCATTGGGTTTTGTCATCAAGACAGTTGTTCAGTCTCCTTAACAAAAGCCACTTGGATCTTATTCTGTTGCTAGGTCAGAAGTCAGTGAATTCCAGGACTGAACGATTTTCTTTCAATGGCCAATGTAATATAAGAATAAATTTGAAGACATACTACCTGTAAAACGCCCACTGGTTTTTAGATTCTGAGCCAACCTGCCTTTGCTCTTCCTCTCACCGTGCTTCTCCTTTGGTTTTCAGATAAATTCTTTATAAGAATCATTATTTTGAGAAATGAGGAAATAGAGTGAAGAGTCCCTGTATTTTTGGTGGTACAAACGAAGCTTTGTATACGTACTCTTTGAAATCTCACCTTTCTTTTTCTTCCCCTTTGTTTGTTCAGATTTTCCAATGTTTTTATAACATATTTTGTTTGTGTTTCACCTCTTAACTCCTCCCAGATCCTCCTGGCATCTCCTAACCCACTCATGCTTCTGTTAGTCTCTCTCTCTCTCTCTCTCTCTCTCTCTCTCTCTCTCTCTTTCTCTGTCTCTCTCTATCAAAACAAAACTCTAAAAACAGAAGTGAAAATCGTAACAAACAAAACAAATAAGATCAAAAATACCATAACAAAATGAAACAGAAAACCAAAATAAAACTGGAGTTTGTTGGTTTAAAAAAAGTGTATGGCTGCTTTATATGAAATATGGTTTTAAATATGTTAGTCATATATTTTAATGTACTGATTTTTGGAATGTTAGGCCTTAGTTTTGATTGAGTTAATTTTTTTTTATAGTTTTTTTTATAGTTTTTTTTTCTTTTTTTTTAATTTCTTTTTTTTTTTTTGAACATGAAATGCTTTTTTTTATAGCATGTTAAGGCGAATCCATTACTTTCTAGGAGAAGCATTACATGATCCATGTATCAATTATTTGGCTTTTCAAAATATTAAAATATAAATCAGAAAGATTTTGTTGACCTGGGAGATATTTAATCTCTAAAAGATGACAAGGCATGAGGGCTTAGTTCTCCCATACTTGCATATTATAGTTAAACGTACAAAAATTATTAACTCTTTCCTCATTCTGAGTATCTTTTCACTTATATTACCACAATCCATATATATGTATACATATATATTTTTTTACTGTATTGGAGTTTGCTTAATTCATTGAGGTACAAGAAAGTTAAAGCTGTCCCCGGCTGAAGAGAGACCAATGAATGCACATTGGTTTTGTTTCTATTCTCTTATGGTTTTTTGTTTGTTTGTTTGTTTTTTGTTTTTTGTGTTTTTTTTTTCAGAAAAACCTGTATGGAAAATTTCCTGAACAAATATGAGTATCCCATATGGAAAACTTGGCAAAGAAAATCTATACACATTTTGTTTGAAACATTTAGGTCTTCTGAAAAGCAAGAACTGAGATTTTTTGTTTGTTATGTTTTTATTTTTTTTTAATTCTTGTAATAAATGTCAAATACAATGACTTACTTCATATTTATCTGACTACACCTAACATGAAGGTGAGGAATATGAAGACCCGTTCCCAAAGTAAATAGCTCTCATTCACTGAACCGTCGGCGAAAGAGTATGCAGAAGCTGGACCAAGAAACCCCCACACGTTTGGAGCAGATGTGCACCTTGATTGTCGTGTTGGTTCTGCAACAGTTGAAGCTGTGGCTATCTTTAACTCTTTTACCTGCCATTGGATCCCTTTTTGCCTAACTGGACTGAAAGGTTTGACCTTAGATGAAGATGTGCTTAGTCTTGCTGGGACTAGATAACCCAGGGCAGGCTGGGAAGCCCAATGGTGACTTCCCCTTCTCTAAGGAAAAGGGGAGGGAATAATTGATGGGAGAGAATGTAAGGGTGGGACTGGGAGGAGAGGAGGAAAGAGGCAGCGTTCAAGATGTAAAAAGATTGAATAATTGAAAATAAATGCTTCTCTCTCCACTTAGAATTGAAAAGATCATTAATTCTTGAATCAAATGCTGTTTAAATGCATTCAGATTTCTGATGAGCAGATCCACTCTGCTTTTTGAAACGTAGCATATTAGTTGTTATCCATTTTAGAACACCCTGCTTCTGCTCAATAACCATGACCTCGTATGTCTACCAAGATGTACTTGTTTCCAAACTTGGGCCTAAAAATTATATCATTTACTGTCATTAAATACATCTATTAAACACTTGCAAAATGATCTATGTGTACACATTACTTTGCTGATATAAAAATAAAATTAACAGTATTAACCTTCAGAAATTTAGTCAATAAAATTTGTAGCAAATTAAATATTTGTAGTGTAACATTAAAATATTGAGCAAACAGTGATTTCTTTGTTAATTGTCTGAAGAAAATGTACTTGTAAATAAGTTTTTGTGCTTTTTATGTGGTTTAAGCAACCAAGAAAATTGGGCATAGAGAAGAATAAGCCATGACTATAAATGATTTGAACCTAAAGATAATATATTTTTTATTTCCCTTATTCAAAATGTTCTATTTATCTGTCGCTATTTACCTATTTACCTCAGTCATATCCCAAAAGGTGTTTTGTTGATTTTCCAATCATTTTCACTGGCACTAATGCTCAGTAATTAAGCACTACCTTTATGTCTATAATATTTATTTTACATGTTACTCTAGTACTTAATGAACAGAGAATAAAAGTACTGTCTTAATTTGAAAATGTATTTTTACATCTTACACCTTCTATTTTTCTAGTAGAATAGTATATATCCCAAACCCAAAGAATTATTGCATCAAAAGTTATGTTTATAACATGTTTTATTACCTAATGGACCCATAATGAACAGAAATCTCAGGTCAATTTTTAGTGAGAATGGTTTATGAACCTGGAGACCATCTAGTAGTAACTGGAACACCATCTTTGACCCCTCTTGTTCTGAGTATACTGATGCTCAGGATATTACTGAACCCCAGGGCAGCAAGATAGTATGTATGTTACAGTCCTCTGCCCACCTTAACCTTGCTCTTATTCTTTCTTTTCCTTCTCAATATAACCTTTGTGATCATGACAACCTAATGTATTTGTTATTCAGTATGCATTCCCCTCATCGTATCGTTGTGCTTGAGTTTTTTACAATGTTACCATAGTATGAATTTTAAAAAACACATGTAAAGTGACTTTAGTGTGGTGGTTACAATCCCCAGTGTGTCTCTGGAATATCTACTTGAAACTTAGTTCTTTGAGCATCGTCATATGTCTTAATAACTTTTTCCCAGGTTATCCTTGTCCTATCTCTTGCTTATCAGCAGAACTTTCTTCCTCAGATCAAGGCTTAATTACTAAAAATATGTCCAACCTTATGTCATTTCTAAAAGTTCAACAACATTTTAAATTTAAGAAAAATAGCTTAAATATGACATCAGTCAACCAGCTACAAGACAGATACTGAAATTACAGAGAGAAGAAGGAGTATGGCATTATTAGAGTTAGCACAGTTCAGGGCTTACTGGCTAATAATTTTTCTTCTTTTCCTTTGCTGGTTTTAGTATCCTCAGAGGATCAAAACTTCACATATGATAGATAATAGCAGGTAAAATTTTCACAGCTGGAAAAGATTACTCTATAATTAGAAGTGTGGATGGATTTTAACACATAATATATAACAAAGAACTGGAAAAAGAATTAACCTACCATAAAGACAAATGGTTCCCCTCACTTTCCTAAATCTCTTGTTGAGCCTGTCCTTTACATTGCACTTGGAGTCTGAGGAGTTATTTCCTCACCCAGAGGATCCATCCCAGTCAGATGAAGGATAACATCAGAATAAGCTCACTGGTCGGCTTTATCAGCCAAAGCCCTTCACAAGTCCTTTCTTTATTTCTCAGCTTTCCGGGCTTATCAGGCTGTTTCAAATCAGCAATAAGAAAGATAAGGACAAAAAGAAACATACTCATCAGAACAGAAAGAAGCTAAAATAAGTCTGTTATTCGCAATTCTCAAGGAACTCGCAGAAATTATCCTGTCCTTACCCAGTGTTAGCGTCATTTTTCTTCATTTTCTCTCACCCATATGAGGATATTATAAATTATAAATGTTATGCCAATATCCTTCAGCTCCTTTTCTCTTAACTACTACAAGCTACACAAGCATCATCCATGTATTCCACATTGGCTTACTTATCCTGGCAATATTTTGAAGGCTTACTGTATAGTAAACACTGTTTGAACCAAAGGAAAGGCTGAGGCTCAGTACCAGGATTTCTTACCTTCCTGTGCTTTAGTTGAAGGAAATGAAAAAGAATAACTACTATGATTTGGAAATGAAACACTCAAACCATCTCCATGACAAACTAAAACAAAGTAGCAAGGTAAATGTCAATGTCAACATGTATTTACTTTTTGGTGATTGTTACATATTTATTTTTTCTTTTTTTATTGGATATTCTATTTACATTACAGATGTGATCCCCTTTCCCCATTTCCCTCCCACCCAGGAACCCCCTATCCCCTCTCCCCTCCTCCTGCTTCTATGAGGATGTGCCCCCACCCACTCACCCATCCACAAATTCCCCCAGATTGGGGCATCCAGCCTTCACTAGACCAAGGACTTTCTCTCCCAGCTATGCCTGGCAATGCCATCCTTCACTACATATACAGCTAGAGCCAATGCCAGCATTTAAATAGATGTTTTAAAGATAAAAGGATTTGGATTTCAATTCCTAAAAGAAAGATCACTCTTGGGCAAAAGCAAGAGAGATGATTGAATAGGTCTCAGTTTGTTCTCACACTTGATAAATATGCCAGATTGTTGACATGATTGAGAAAGAAAAGTTGGAATCAAATTCAAGTGAGGGACATGTGGCTTTGGTTTATTGCTTGCCTTATGTTATTTGGGAATTTCAGGAAAATCTCAAATGTGCGAGAATGTGATATGAACTGGATGGGAGAAGGGATGGGGAGGATAATGGGAGGACTTCAGGATCAGGAGTGTGGAGAGACAAGAGAGCTGGCCAGGACAATGTATGGAAATCTGTAGCTGGCAATGGAGGGGGAATGGGGGGGGGAATCTCTAGGTTATGTTAGAGATCTGGGATGGAGAAACTCCCAGGTATCAGTAGGAGTCACTTTAACAACAGTGGAGATATGGAACTTGAAAAGGCCCCCTCCTATAGCCACCCTAGTGGAATAATAAGGACACCAAAACTCCCACAAAACTTTTCATCTAAAATGTATCTTATCTACAAGAAATGCAGAGACAGGGAGGTGGAGCAGAGACTAAGAGAATGACTATATTAGTTATATATAGTTTTACTCCTGAAAATAGACACCATGACCAAGGCAACTCTTATTAGGTCAATATTTCTTTGGGACTGGCTTGTAGGTTCAGAAGTTCAATCCATTATCATCAAGGTGGGAGCCTGGGAGCACCCAGGCAGGCATAGGAGGAGCTGAGAGTTCAACATCTTGCTCCAAGACAAACAGAAGACTGGCTTCCAGGGACCTAGGATGAGGATCTTAAAGCACCTCCCCACAATGACATACTTCCTCTAACAAGGCCACACCCACTCCAACGAGGCCATGCCTCCTAATAGTGTCACTCCCTGGGCCAAGCATATTTAAACTATCCCGATGGCCAAGCAATAACTGTCCCAACTTGAGACCCATCCAATGGGCAAGCAACAATCCCAGACACTATTAATGACATTCTATTATGCTTGCAGACAGGAGCCTAGCATAACTAACCACTGAGAGGCTCCACTCTGCAGCTGACTGAAACAAATGCAGAGACTCACAGCCACTGTGTAGCCTTGGTGACTCTTATGCAAGCTTTGGGGCTGGAAGGAGATAGAAACTCCACAAGAAGAACAACCGAGTCAACTAACCAACATACTTGGGTCCTCTCAGAAACTTAACCACCAACAAAGAAACAGACATGAACTGGACCTAGGCTCTCCACACATGTGGCAGATATGCAGTTCAGTCGTCAATTGGGTCCCCCACAACTAGAAAGGGATCTGTTCCTAAATTTGTTGCCTGTCTGTGGATCCATTTCTCCTAGTTGGATTGCCTTGCCTGAACTCAGTGGGAGAGAAAGAACCTGGCCCTGCAGAGACTTGATGTGCAAGGTTTGAGGATACCCAAAGGGAGCCTCCATCCTCTTAGAGGAGAAGAGGAGTGGGAGATGGGAAGGAAGAACTGTGTGAGAAAGAACTGAATGGAGAGCAGCAATCAAGATGTAAATGAATAAAAATATTACGATTTTGTG
>NW_021604622.1:18070788-18103237 GCF_004785775.1 Grammomys surdaster
TCTTTCTTTTTATTTAAATTCTGGTTCAATTCTCTGTTTGTTTTTATTTGCCTCTGTTTTATAAAGAGAAAAAGAAAAACAACATGGGGTTTGGGTGATTTGGGAAATGAGGAGTTTCTGTTAGGAGTTGGTGGGGAAGAAATCTTGATCATAATATACTGTATGAAAATTCATTTTCAATAAAATAGAGTATTATGCTGAAAGTTCTCTACTTGGAAAAAAACATATGGGAGATCGGGGAGGGCTTAGAATCAATAGAAGCAGAATGTAGATGCACTTTCTTGTGGCTGGCCCAAAGACAATAAGCTGTTACTTAGCATGACATGTTTTTCTCAGAAAGAAAGAAAGAAAGAAAGAAAGAAAGAAAGAAAGAAAGAAAGAAAGAAAGAAAGAAAGAAAGAAAGAAAGAAGGAAAGAAGTTTCATATTCACATTTTCAATGACATTATTGCCTTTGCATGTGTCTGTGTGCACTGTCTGTGTTGGGGGACAGTGGAATGCTGGACGGATAAAGAAATAGGATGCTCCCCAGTCCGAGAGTTACTGTTGGCCATGACTCACCTATCATGAGTGTTGGAAGCTGAAATTTGGTCCTCTGGAGGAGCCTGTTAATGCTTTTAAGAGCTGAGTCATTTCTCTAGCTTATTCAGCAAGTCATTTCAGAAGTTCAGGAGTTTTCAAGAAGTTTACCTGATAATTTTGGAAAGTGTTTTCTAATGGCCGGTGCTTTCTAATGGTCAGGGATGTCTAATGGCCGTCCCACAGGACTGCTCACTTTGTCCTTCCAACTCCTTACATATCGTTCTTTCCATCTCATTTTCCTTGGAGTCCTTCTTACTCTCTCACAATGCCAGTCACTACCAGCACACTGATGATGTATACCCTGGGGCTCTCACTGGGGGAGCACAACCACATCCCTCTTCTCATTCTGTTAGCTGCACAGAAGGTCTGCCCCTCAGAGGGTCATCTTTGATTAGGCTGCCTGTGAATTGCGTCTCATCTCCTATGTATAATATTCTTTCATTTGTCAGAGAACTTGACCAGCTGAATTCGTATTCTTTTGTCTTACTTATGCTACATAACATATGTGAAAGCAAACTACATAACACGCACACACATACACACATATATATCTGTGTATATATGAATATGTATATATATATACATGTTATATATGAAATTATGTACTTCATACATGTTATTACATACATAAAAATTAATAATTACTGAATGAGGGGCTGGGTAGGGGAATGAATGAATGAATGTGACATTGGAGTAACATTTAATGGAACAATTAACAGGAGAACACATAAGAGAACATAAGTGAGAATCTCCACAACTTTACATGCACTTTCTTTAGCACTTCCAGATGCCACAAAGGAAACCTTGATTGTAAATGAGGTAGTAGGAGATAATCATCCTAGATAAAGGTCTATTGGCGTCAGATGCACTGACGTGTTGGCTTCCCTATTAAAAACAATTGGCTGCATTGGGCTTGTGCTCCAGCCTGAGCACTTAATAAATAAATGCAAAAGAAAACACAGGAAAGCACACATCTTTATCACTGTGCATCTAGAGACCTAAACACAATCAAAGTGATCGCTTTACAACATACACAGAAAACTTTTAAATTTTGAGTCCTCGTGGATTGTCATCTCACAGATGACACTGGAGGACATCCAAATATCATCTAACTCATTAGAGAAGCTCCAGTCACAGGGCCACAGGAATATCCTGGCAGTGCAAAATATCATCTTATGAAAGTGCATGCAAGGTGTTTTAATACTTTTGAATTCTGAATTATAAATACTACCAAAGGTGATTCTGATTTTATAGAACCTCTTCTTTTTTTTTTTAGATATTATCCTTGGTATTTTTATTTTAAATCTGGTGTAGACTTGAGGAGCTGCATTTAATAGGAAAATCCTCATTGTCATAAAAGTTGGACTAGCTCTACAAAGTCTTGCAATATAATGACTTTCCAATCATTTCTGTTCTAAAATGATTATGATGATTCTGTATAGTATCACAAACATGTATCAAGTATCATCAATAGTATCAATAAATAGCACAAAAACTATCATTAGCACTTTAATATAAAGTACATATTTATGTTTTAATATCTGGGAAATGTTGCCTTTAGTGAATTATTTCATTAAATTAATAAGGAGGTTTCTTTTTTTTTTTACTAGTTTTATCTTATTTAAGAGAAGAGTAAAAATCTTATACATTTTACATTAGATACCTCTGCTTTAGTAATATTAAAAGAACATAGAAATTTTACCTGGAATGAAATATATTTGCTAATTTCTTTTGTTCTACCACTTAGAAAGATTATTTTCATCTGCTACTTTTCAGCAGTTATTTAATCCTCAAATTCTTAAAGGAATGTATAAAAAACAAGCAGAAAGATTAGTAATATAAACACAAATTTCTTTGATAAAAATATCCCACAATATTTAAAAAATACTACTGATAATCTCACATATATTTTTTACATAATTTCCTGGAAATATGTAAAGCTAAAAATCACGAAAGGTTAGCTCTTTCAAGTGTTTGAATTTTTCATTTTAGCACACTTGTTCCTCCAGGAAAAACATTTAAGTAATGTATTTAAATATCATGATAAAGTAACACTGACATTTGTTCATACTTTATTTATATTGTACGTGACACATCAGTACTGAAAATAAATTGTGAATTCTAATACTAATAATGTTCCTGTTAGTTAATAAAAGTTTGACAAATAATTTGTTTTTCTATAGTCAGTGAAAAATGAGAGTTGTCATTATTTAATAATTCAAATACATTGATAAGCTACATTCTGTAAACACAACCCCTACATAGGTCTTGAGAAAAACATTGCCTGTGATTTAGCAAATGGAGACAGACTTAGCAAGTTAGTTTCATAGAGGAGTATTTACTCAGAACGATCAGAAGTTGATCTCTCTCTTTTTCTTTTCATTTTTGTTCAGCACAATCTCTAAAGAATTCAAAACCTGTTTGCTATTTTTCAAACCCTATGTTATGCCATGCACCTCATTTCCCTCAACGCTCAGCCTTAATATTCCTAATTATCTACCAAAAAGGAAACTTGCATGGGCTCCATATCTTTTGTTTACTACTTTTCTTTTATATAACTCTCCCCAAAACTCTACCATGGAAAAAGTATTAAAAATACTATTCCAGAAGTGAAGTTAAGGAGAAAAACATTAAAATAGTTTTTTCTCTATTTTTAACGTTAAAAATCAGAAAATCATGATTATATTAATATAAAAAATCGTGGGTGAAGACATTTAACACCTTTTCTCTTCAAATATTGTAGCTCACAGAAGCAGAATTTGAATACTAACATTTGTCCAAGTGCTACTGTTCTTGAGTAGCAACCAACCATACTGCTTCAGAGAAACAAACGTCTGCTACTATGTTCTTACATCCTTACCTATTTACTCAAACCAATATTGACAGTTGATAATTGTTGATCACTGTAATTAATTACTACCAGTGAAAATGTTCACTAGTTGTTAAAAAAAATCTTAATTTCCACATTGCTAAAATAAAAAGAAGTATATTATTTTTGTCTACTACTTAAAGACGTTTAATTTAGTGGTGAGTAACTGGATATATTTATGATTATTGAATGTGTAGAACAAGGTGATATATCAGCTTTTCTGTGTGGGGGAAAAGTGACTTTGGTGTTTAATGATCTTTCAAAGACTTCTCAGATATTTTCTGTCCAATTAATACAAACAAAGAGAACATTTATCACATGGTTATACTTTGTTGATAAATTACCAACAATTGTTATTTTTCATCACATAATATAATGTTGCTTAGGTCATCATTATAATTTGAATTTAGAGGCCGGCAATGAATTAAATATTATGTGTTCTCCTCCATCACCTTTCCCTTCCTTTATATCTTAGAATAATTACAACTTGTTTTATAGTGCTGTCAGAATTGTTAAAATATTTAGAGCTTTAAAATATTAACCAGCAATCATTACACATTCGTTTAAAGACTTTGTGACTAACCAACATAAAGGGAAATGAAGAATGAAAAACCTCCTGTAAAGTCAATGAAAGAAAAAAAAAGCAGTCTATAAAATATCCATTGTAGGAAATGGGTCCCTTGGTTCTCTGCTCAGGACTTGAACTCATCATTCTTTGTCTTTTCGTGTTAAAAGTAGCATAATACTCAATTACAGAATTTTAACATGCATCAAAATTTAACGTGTAAGTCAATTTCACACACCAAATTTCTGAAACTTAGAAAATGTTCTCGGATAAAAATTGTATATTGGCAAAGCTTTTTATTAGATGACTCATTCATTTTGAGATTGCATCCGATTTAATTTTGAATTCAAATATTGTTTCTTTAGAGAAATTTTATATCACCATGATTTCTTTTTATTTGTAATCATCTTAAGCTATTTTGGTTGTTATCATGCCTCCAAATTTACTTTTCATTGAGGATGGAGGATGACTATTCCTTACAAGTGCTCACACATAAATATACACAATACATACACAGAGAGAGACATGTATATCTATGTATATGCACATGCATATGTATGTGTGTGTGTGTGTACTTGCAAGTGTACACACTGACACACATACACACACACTGGCTTGCAGTTTAATGGTCATTATCATTGGGGCTAGAATAACGGCACAAAGTAAGAACTAAAATTTTTCTCCAAAGTGTCTTTCCCTTGGGAAAAAAACTAATATTTATCAATTAAAAACTAAAATGTTAGAGCAGGACCCTATGAATGTTGGTCTGATGAAGCTTTGTTTGTCAGTGTGGTAGATAAACTTCACTGTCAGCTTGACTGGTCTAAGAATGCTCTTACTCCTCTGGGTAGGTCTATGGGCTTGCTTTCAAAAAGATTAGGATCAGGAGAGAAGATTTCCCCTAAAGGCAGTAGCATCAATCCAGGAGCTGCTGTCTTAGATTTAGTTAAAAGGAGAAAGCAAGCAGTGTACCAACACTCATCTCTTTCTGCTTCCTGAATGTGGACATCAAGACCCACTGCCATGTCTTCTCTGCCATGACAAACTATACTCTCATAGGGTGAGCCATGATTGGCAACCCTTATTTAAGGTCATTTTAGACGTTTCATTGTTTTGTTCTTTGATTTTTGTTTTTTGGGTTTTTTTTCTGTTTTGTATTATGTTTCTTTGTTTGTATTTTCTCACACTAAAGATAAATGTAGCTGATACAGATAGCCACTGAATAGCAACTACAGATATTACCCAATATATTACTTTTATGCTCCTATATTAAAATATTATGCTGTTTCCACTGTAATACTCTTTAGATTGGGATCCGTGTATCCTCTGAAAACTCCTTCCATTGCTGAAAATAAGGTATGTGCATCTTTTCTGAAGACATGGCTTCCAACATGAAACTTTTTAAATGAATCATTTATTTACATTTCAAATGTTGTGTCCCTTCCCCGTCTTCCTTCCACTAACCCTCCCACCCCATTCCCCTCCCTTTTGCCTCTATGAGGTTGCTCTTCCACCTACCCTCTGCCACGTCACCCCTCTAGCATCCCCCTTCTCTGTGGCATCAAGCCTCCACAGGACCAAGGGCATCCCCTCCCACTGATGCCAGCTAAGGCAGTCCTCTGCTACATATGTAGCTGTGACCACGGAGGAGCATTCAGGCAGGCTGGGTTCTGGACGTTACCTGACACTTCCACATCTATATCATAAGGCAGGAGGAAGACAGAGAGACCCTGGTCCTGACAAGAGCACTAGAAACCTCAAAGCCCTCCCCAAGTAACAAACCTATTCATACCTTCTACTTGTGCTGTTCCCTATGGACCTATAGGGACTATTTTCTTTTCATATATATATGATATTTATTTACATTTCAGATGTTATCTCTTCCCAATTTCCCTCACCTACCCAGGAACTCCCTATCCCATCTCCCCTCATCCTGCTTCTATGAGGGTGTGCCCCCACCCACTCATCTACCCACACCCACCTCCCTGCTTTCAAATTCCCCATACTGGGGCATCCAGCCTTCACAGGACCAAGGACCTCCTCTCTCACCTATGCCCAACAAGGTCATCCTCCCCTATATATACAACTGGAGCCATGGGTCCCTCCCTATGTGCTCCAGGGCTGGTGGTTTAGACTCTGGGAGCTCTGGTTGATTGGCATTGTTGCTCTCCTCATGGGGCCACAAACCCTTTCAGCTCCTCAGTCTTCTCTCTAACTCCTCCATTGAGAACCCCATGATCAGTTCAATGATTAATTATGAGCATCCGCATCTGTATATGTCAGGCTCTGGCAGACTCTAAGGAGACAGCTATATCAGGCTTCTGTCATCATGCACTTCCTGGCATCCACATCAGTGTCTGCCTTTGGTGACTGCACATGGGATGGATACCCAGGTGGAAGAGTCTCCAGAAGACCCCTCCTTCAGTTTCTGTCCCACACTTTGTCTCCATATTTGCTCCCATGAGTATCTTGTTACTCCTTCTGAGAAGGACCGAAGCACCCACACTTTGATCTTCCTTCTTCATGAGATTCATGTGGTCTGTGAATTGTCTTGCTTGTTCCTTCACTATTTGGGTCTATTGTATTGCTAGTCCCTCAACCTAGAGCTGACCTTAATACTTGTATGTAATTAATATGGTACAAAAGCAAAAAGGAGGAGGGTGGATGAGATAGGGGAATTCTAGGGAGGGGAAATGGGACAACATCTGAAATGTTAATAAATAAAATATCCAAAAAAAAGAAAAATAGCAATCAAATTACAAAAAAATGAAAGAGAACAGAACAGGGAGAGAGAGAGAGTTTAGTTAGTCAGTTAGAGTCAGTGCATTGAGTGCAGTGCAGTGGAGTTGAGTTGTTCTTGAGTTCATACAGTTCAGTGCAGATCAGTAGAGGCAGTTGAAGCCACAGAACAAGAAGGAACCAGAAGACTAGATCAGATTGCCAGAGTTAGTTTTAGGCCAAACAGAGCAATTCAGTAAGAAGCTAAGAGAAGCCAGATTGAGTCAGTCAGCTTGGATAGGATTTTGAGGCAGAACAGCTCAGAACCAGTCAGATGGTGAGCTTATTCAGAAGTAAGCCTTTGAGACAATAATTACATCAGGTAAATAAACATTAGCTTTATAGGGTATTTAACAGTAAGTAAGGGATATGGTCAAATACCACTGTCAAATTTGAGTTTGAACCATTTTTTTCTTTAAATAAACCATTTGGGGTAGATGATAAAATAACTCTTCTTTTGTAAAACAGCAAATAGAAGGTGTTTTATAATAGTTTTCATAAATTTTAAGTGTTTAATTCAAATATATTTTAATCAAAGTATTTGAACTATATGCAAACCTACTTTCCTTTGTGATACATGTGAACACATTTTCACTCATTGCTTTTATTCATATTCTATCTCCAGAATGAGAATATGATATAAAAGTAAATACTATACACACATGCTGAACACATTGTTAGTATACCCTGCCAATCTTCTGATAATTCTCTTCAAATGTTTTCTTTAAGCCAAGAGACTTTAAAATACTTAAAATAGTGCACAAAAATCATTTAGTATCATACTTCAAAGCTGTATAATTTTTATACTGAGACAAAAAACAACAAGAAAATACTTTTCTATTAAGAAGTTACCACTTGCCTTGGGATTCGGCATTTACATTTCAAAAAGTGTTTTCCTGTGCCTTTAGAAAAAGAATGTATGGGCTGGAGAGATGGCTCAGTGGTTAAGAGCACTGACTGCACTTCCAGAGGTCTTGAGTTCAAATACCCGCAACCACATGGTGGCTCACAACCATCTGTAATGAGATCTGATGCCCTCTTCTGGTGTGTCTGAAGACAGCTACAGTGTAGTCATATATAATAAATAAATAAATCTTTAAAAAAATTTAAAAATTTAGAAAAAGAGTGTTCAAAATCTAGATTTTATAGATATCTCTGAGTATGAAACTGATTCAAACTAATAAGGGACTGATTGTTACTGTAGTTAACATGCATTTCTTAATTAGGGAAAGAAAAAATGTCACAGAAAAGGGAGTAACATTTGCTTTCAGAAAAAAATATGAAAAACATGTCTTATACAAATGAAATCAACACATGCTCTGGATCCAATAGTATCTACTCATCTGACAATCATGGGAATTAATTTTACTGCACATAGTTTGAGAGAAAAACCATGGTTGTTGTTTAGTACTGAAATAATCATATACATGACTGTCAACATCTTGTGGGATTTTAAGCAAAATAAACTCATTTGTGAAACATTAACATTAAAAATACCATCATCAGGGGCTAAGGAGGTGCCTCCATAGTTAGAAGCACTCATCTATCCAAAGAGAACCAGATGCAATATGGAGGCTTACCAACATCTGTAACTTGGGTTCCAGGAGATAAAATGCTTTCTGGTCTCTGAGGGCACCAGGTATGCACATGATACACAGATATATAGCTAAACACAACACCTATGTGAATAAAATCAAAATCCATAATCTTTTAAAATAGAGATAATTGTGCAAGTACAATGGAAATTGAATTTGATATACTAAAAATATTAGTCATTGCACTTATTTTCTTCATGTATTATGGGTGTGGTGTGAGGTGGGCCCAGCATAATTGCTGTAATGTGAATGTATAGTTCAGAGGACAACTTTCAGGAGTCATTTTTTCCCTTCTATTTTGTTTAGAGGCAGTGACTTTCTGTTTCTCTCCACACTGCATATCCAGGCAAGTTGGTTCGCAAGCTTCTAGACAACTGTTCCATATCCACATCTAATTTTATTTTAAGAGTTCTAAGATTATACACATGTACTATTACATTGAAGAATTGAACCAGATCATCAGGTATACACAGCAATTGTTTTAACTTGTTGAACCATCTCACTATAGCCCTTCCTATATTTTAAAAATCATTAATTATGAAACATCATGAATAGAATATATGGTTTTGGATAGCTGTACGTCTTTTGAGAAAAAAAAAGTCTGTATTGTTATTTTAAAATAAATCCCAATTGACATTATGTATAAATTATCTCTCTCTAGTACTAGTAATTTTAATTATCTAATAATTCCTAATTTCTTACAGCAAGTGATCACTCACAATGGGCAATAAATACTTCCTGTGTTAACATAGATTATCTTATTTATTTTGTCTCATATAGCATCATTTACTAGAAAACTTATGTATTTCTATTCTTCTAGAAATTTAGTTAACTCAATTTAAAAAGTAAGAATTAATGTTATGGCTGTCACAAACATCAATTCAAAGCAACTGTGTTAAGTTACTTGGCATATATTCAAGATCAAGCCAGTCAACACTCTGGGATAGATGATGTATGGGAAACCCTACAGACCCTAGCTGATACTGAGGCACTAATGGAAATGGAAAATTGCTGGGAAAGGGACTGTTATTCCATGCTCCAGTAGACACTCGATGCCCGTGCAAATGTGGGCAGTGCTAACTGAGCTCAGTGTGTCATAAACAGACAAAGATATGAAATTGGGATTAAGTTTTGGAGTCACTAGATGACATGATGTGGAAGAGGAACAGAGAGGTAGAAATGACTATTTTGTATTGAGTATATATATGTAAAATTCAAAATCAAAGGGAAATTTTATAAAGAAGAAAGAAAATCATTTCTGGAATCACAAACACGAGACAAGAAATCTGTCTGACTGAAAATATATTTGACAATTATCCTGTAAGAATCCAGAAGTTATATTATTTTTTTCTTCCTGGTACTGAGGTTAGGTTGAGAACATGTCTCTTCTTCTGTGGACTTCAGTCAGAATGACTGGGTGCCTCAAAGTCAACCATGGGAAGAAAGATGAACGTTCTCTGATAAATGCTGTAAGTCTGCTGGAACAGACATAAAGCAGTAAGATGTGAGTGAAGATAAGAAGGAATTGATTTTTTTCCCATACAGATCACCTTCTTTCCTTGGCCAGAATACACAAGATAAGCCAGACAATATGAAATTGACAGGGCACAGGATGATAGCAGCAATGGAACTAGTGGGTAAGACAGAAGTGGTTATAAGTAGAGCAAAGAAGGCCCCAGAAAATCAGTGAATTTTAAAACTATTACAGCTGAAGTTTTAATTAGTAACACTATCTTGTAGCCATCCAGAACAAGCATAACAGTATATCATGCATTACATCAGTGAGTTCATGTGCAAACTGATTTTGATGAAGAGAACACAGATTATTTTGATAAATGATGATAAATTTTATGTCTATAATGAATCTACTCAATTATAAACATGATCTTCTGGGATGAGGAAATTATGAAAATTGTTACTTAAATATTAACTTGCTTGGGACCAATGATATATACTAGTTGGTAAAGGCATTTGATGACAAACCTTATGATTTGAGTTCAATTCCATAGACCGGTGGTTCTCAATCTTCCTAATATTGTCATCCTTTAATAGAGTTTCTCAGGTCATGGTGACTCCCAACCATAAAATTATTTCATGGCTGCTACATAATTTAACTTTGTTACTGTTATGAACTGGAATGGAAATATCTTTATTTTCTGATGATCTCAGGTAACCTCTGAGAAAGGACCATTTAATGCTAAAAGGGATTACAGTCCACAAGTTGAGAACTGCTGCCTTAGACTTACATACAAGAATAGGAGAGCCTACTCCTACAACTAGTACCCTGACTTCTATGCATACAACATAGCATTTGCACACACACACACACACACACATTTCATTACATGACATTTAAATGTCTTACCTGACATTTAAATACTTTTAATTACCCTGACATACAGGCCTTCCAAGTATTTCCAAAACTTATAAAGAGAAATAGAATTCTTGTTGCAATCAATAGTCCCCTGTCATTTCAATATCAAACTCTTGAATGACTTCAGAGTGTGTTAGGCACATATTCAATCATATGACTTGATAAATATGATGTTTTTTATTATGTATTTTCATATTTTTGTTATTATACCACACATCAAAGGAAATCAGCTCAGAAAGATAAAGCATTTCTGCTTGATCACAGTTGTTCTGGGGATTGAGATCAGTCCATGAGAAATCCTTTCTGTTGTTAAGTGGCTGCAGCAATACAGTAGAGTATGCTCTTAGCTAGTAGCATGTGGTATTGTTGGGTGAGTCATGCAGCAATTACCACTGACAGGGAAGCAAACCACTAAGAGATGGGAATGAAAATTCTGTACTGCTATTTCCCCTCAGCCAAAATAGAAAAAAAGAAAGAAAGAAACAAAAAGCCTTTGTCCACACTTCTTTACTTGCAAATGTTCATTGAAAGTTCTAGGTCAAGACATTGTTCTGGTTCACATCCTCTGTGTCATGGAACTCCTGCAGCTTTGGATCTGTAGGACTGGCCTGTTCACATGCTTGAGCAGTTCACAGATGGTGTAGATGTTGGAATGGACCAGCTCAAAGCCTTGGATCTGGGCCTGGGTTGTAGTAGGTCAACCCACCAGCTTTTGAAAACCGTATCACGAGGGCAATCTCTTCGGCATGTCCACAGCTAGTTCACCCAGTATCATGGCTGGAAAGGGGCAGAGCCAGCCAGCTCATTTGCTTTAACGACCTTGGTCCTGCTCACCAGCACCCACTCTGGCAGAGCTAGCTCTATTGTGCTGCCCAGGTGAGGTACAGGGCTACGTCTCTCCAGAGTGTTGTGGCAGCAGGCAAAGTGCCCTCCTGCTTACACCCTTGAGGCTGACTTACCCACACCTCCTAAACCCTGCAATCAAAACCAATTCTATGGTGTTGCTAAGGTAAAGTTCATGTCCTACTTTCCCTAGTGCTACAGCCAGTAAAGAGCAGGGCTATCACTCTCACTCTCATGATACTAGGGCCAACTCTCCTGCAACTCCCTCAACTAGCTCTATTGTAATTCCTGGAAAAGATGAAGGCCTGCTCTCCCAAGTGTTGCGGCTGTTAAGTGGCTCAACCATCTCGTCTGTTCTCATACCATCAGGGCCAGCTCTGCTATGATGCCAAGATGAGGGGAAGGTGAAGCCAGTTCTGCACAGCCCTCTGACATCAATATGGCTCCAGGCATAAAACCAGCCAGGAACTTCTGCTAACAGACACCTTTTGTTGCAGGTCCACAAGACTCAGACATGGCCCTTGGTGGTAGCACTGACTAGGACCTTAGTTGGCATCACATGCAATGCATTTCAGTGTGTTCCTCATTACTCCCTAGTCTCCAGTTCTAGCTCTCTTCGTTGAGCACTCATTATTCTGCTTCTCTTTCATCTCTCCAACACTTTCTCATCATAGTGGTACTCTGGGCCTCTGGATCTTCTGCACCACCAAGGCCATGTGGCTCCAGGCTGGAGTCATCTCAAGGGTGCTCTTTTATTCAAACATTTTACATAAATTTAGATATCATAACAGGGTTTTAAACTTAAATCCTCGAGTCATCTAACTAGAGAATTGTTTTAATACAAATTTAGATTACAAAAAAATATGCTTTCAATTTCATTTATTAATTATGAAAGAAGATATTTATTGTCAAGAAAAACTTTTCTAAGATTTTCTTTCAGACAAGAATTTTAAAACTTCTTTAAGTTCATGAAAGTTATTTTACTTTAATTGTAATCTTCTAATTATGTAAGTTTGAAGTATGTAGTACAATATTTTGTATGTATTCATAAGTATATTAGCTCATTAGTTCACTCATGTAAATTAAACTGTCTCATGAATAAGTTTTCATTTTTTAATGACACTACCTAACTCAAAGTTATACACTATTAAAGAAAAGTTAAGTTTTATGTGAAACAATATGTCCATGTCCGAGCGTACCGCTACCCAGAACACATGAAACTGGATACTGTATAGTGTGAGACTACTATAGGTTTAAGTTTTAAATCTCAAGAATAAAAATGAGTTTACAATGTGGTATTCAAAATGATTATTTGCATTTTGCTAAAATAAAGCACGATTATGATCAATAAATGAGAAGCAAATGCAGCACATATTAAATGTGTTATAAATAAAATTTTGAGCTCAAAATACTCATTAAGTTAAACTTTTGGAGTGCTTAATTATTCTTAATCAAATGCATTATTTAGAATTGTATGATACTTCCGATGTGAGGGTATATTTATGACTCTTGATTGTGAACTCAGCATGTAAAGTAATGCAAAAGGCTTTGTAAAAATCTAATTTCCAGCTTCCACAATACATCAATAAACTTAAAAGCCTTCAGTACTCCCTTAGAGTAATCACTGATGGCATTCCACCCACTTTAATATATCCTTTGATGTCTTCAATATATTAATTATTGTTATTTTTTCTTTACACTTGCTTATACATCTTTTCCACAAGCCAATTCTTGATGCTACTTATAATACTAATGATTATTTATTTTGAGGCTCACCCCCCATGGATTGATTTGCATTTTTATCTTTTATGTTACCTACTTAATTTGGGACATCAGTTACTATCAACATATGGTATTCTTTTAAGTTTAGATCATTAATTTAATACTTATTTTGGAAACTGTTTTTCACTATAAGAGTCTGTTAAATTTTTGTGGTAACTATAAATAATCTGTTTCATTTATATATCTGTACCTACTTTTTTTATATGGCTCTTGGTGCATGATCTTGGTGCATGATGATTCATTCAGTTAACATCGATTACTACATTGCATAACAATATGGTCGCATTTGCTAGATTAGAAATTTAAGTATTTTCACATCTATGTTGTAGGCATTTGCCTGTTTCTTAGCTATCACAATTCCAAGGTTGATAATGAAGTTCCAGGCTGTGAGTCTGGGTGTACTCACTCAAATACATTGATGTCTCTGAAGTTACATAGAGAATCAGTGATCTGCGGTCTCCTGTTTGAGGGCTGACCTTGCTCTGCAGATTCTCTTCGTTTGATACATAACGTTGAAGTCATCCCTACTGTGAACATGAGATGGAGCATACTTCTGCTTACAAGGTACCATATGGTGGAAGTGTGCTTTACTCTTTTAAGTTTAGACATGTTTCTGAGCACAGGAAGTACCACTCGAATATTAAGTTAAATTAAATACATTCTCAGGATGTATTGCTGAAAATTTTGGTTTTATTGGTCTAAACTTGGGCTGGGTTAGTTTTATATAGTGTAGTTAATTTTGACCATGGGCATTTATAACTCTAGTTCTGTCTCTTTGTCCTTGTCTCCAAAATAACTCTTGTTAATGATGCATCTATACTGCTATTGTTAGACTTGCATCCTTTTGGGCCATAACAGCAACTCTAATTGCCATTAACAATATGATAGAATGAGCACATATACAGTAATTTGTTTACAATCGATTGTCCTCTCTTTGGTATTAAATCTTGAACCTTATTTTAATGGTCATTTTAAAACTATAGTTTCTTATTTACCCCAGTTAGAAATGTTTTATCTTTTAAAGACAAATAATGTGATACTTTATATCATTACTTCATAGTTATTACCACAAAATAATATAGTTATGGCAATAAGTCTCTGTCATGTGATATGGGACATCATGAAAATGAGCTAATAAAAACATGTGCATGTGTTTGTTTTGTGGAAATTTCCAGAATTAGTTGATATTCTTGTCCTATGGCGGCACATTTGTCTGCATTATAGACTGGCAAACATGATGACTATCTAATATATATTATAAAACCCTAATTATTAGATTGGATAAATAAGAAAAGTGTAGCTGCTTGTATTCTAATGCTAATTTGCATCCACCAGATTAGTTTGCATGGGAGGGTCTGTATGTAGCTTCTGGAAACTTGTCCCCATTAATTCTAATTGATAAAGATGCCAGCAGCCAATAGCTGAAAAGAAGAGAGGCAGGATTTAGGGTCCCTGGGATTAGGACCATGAGCAAGCAGAAGGGAAGAAGAGACACCATGCCTTGGGAGTCAGCAGGATTAGGTACATCCTCTCCAGTTTTTAAAATATTTATTTCTGATTAACTTAATGAGAACTTCATACACATTCATACCACTATTTGCTACACATGTCATCTTCTTCCTTAATCACAAATTCATTTACTCTTTCATTCATCCAACTTGTGTTTTTAAACATGTAGACTTGATTCATCCCTTAACTTTTGTGAATAAAACTACCTAACACTGGTGTGCAAAACGTATCTCCGTAATATGTTGACATGGAGGCCTCTGGATATATACAGCAGTAGTATAGCTGGGCCACAAGGTAGATCCACTTTCAGGCTTTAGTTTTGCTTTTGTCGTTTAGTTTGTTTATTTTTTTCTGTTTGAATTTATTTTGCTTTGTTTCGATATCAGCTGGGCTACTTTGTCTTCCCATCAGCAGTGAGTAATACACATTTTCATTAGCATTTTCCTTTATTTTAAAAGTGAGGACTATTCTGACAGTAAGACAGAACATAAAGGTAGGTTTAATTTGTGTTTCTTTAATAACTGTTAAGAGACAATGTTTTTCATATATTTGCATATGCTATTCAATTTTTGAATACTGTCTTGCCATCAGATCATTTATCAACAAGATTTGTAATGCCCTACTGGTTAGTTGGTTTTTTTTTCTTTAACTCTTTGTTTATTCTAGACATTAATCCTCTATCAGATGTATGGATAAGATATATGTGTGTTTGTGTGTTTGTGTGTGTGTGTGTGTGTGTATACTCTGATTCTGAGAGCTTACGTGCATTGAGGCATAAATTCTGATTTTTATTTGCAACATAATTTTTTCAATACTAGACTTGAAGATATCCACTTAGGATTTTTTTTTTTTTTGGAAAGGGTACATTTGCTGTCTAGTGTTGTGGGTCAACTTGACACAAGCTAGAGTCATCAGAGAGGAAGGAGCCTCAGTTGAGGAAATACCTCAATGATATCCAGGCATTTTCTTAATTAATTATCAATGAGGGCAGGCCCAGCCTATTTTAGGTGGTAATATCCCTGAATTGGTGGTCCTGAGTTCTGAAGCACGCTGATCAAGCCCTGGGAAACAAGCCAGTAAATAGCATCTATCTATAGCCTTTATACCAGCTCCCACCTCCAGTTTCCAATCCTTCTTGAGTTCCTGTTCTGATGTTCTCCAGTAATGAACTATACAACCTGGAAGTGTAAGTCGAATAAACTCTTTCCTCCTCAACTTGCTTTTGGATCATGGTGTTTCCATCATGTTAATGAAAACTTGAACTAAGACAGAACAGAATTGTTTAATAGTAGAACCAATATCTACCCTATAGTGATAGCTCTAAAACTGTTATTGTCTAGTTGACCACACATAACTTTATTATATTATTTACCTATCTCTCTCTCTCTCTCTCTCTCTCTCTCTCTCTCTCTCTCTCTCTCTCTCTCTCTCTCTCTCTAGTAATAATTTCAAATGACATTATAGTAAGTCAAAAATATCCACCAAGGTTATATGCTTCGTTCTGGGTCTTCTGTGTCTTCTCTCATCTTACAACCTACTCTCCATCACTCTCCAGCCTCAGCCCATTGCACTGGATTCTCTTTCATTACTCCACATTATTGACTGTGTCAAAATCTTTGTACATGCAGAATTTTTGCTACTCTGTGTCCCTTTGTCAGATTTTTGTTCTTGTTTCAACTTCCAAACGCATCTTTCAATGCTTGGTGAATTATCCTACATTTTTTTTTTTGTTCCCAGTCTTTTTACAAACGCATCAGCTTCCCATGTTGTTGTAGTAATTGATCTCCTGTTGTTTCACCATATGAGCATATTTGTAACACATAGAAAATCTCACCTTATTTTTCTAATTCAAACAATGACATTTCTTTTGCATTTAAGGTGTGTGTAATTAGAAACCTGCTTGTAAACAGTTTAAATATTTACAGAAGTATTCGGCTTTATTACAATGATGACTATTGCTTGTTTTTCTAAAATGTTCCTATTAAACAGTTGTTTCTCATGTCCTAATACGTAATATTTTAAAACAAAGCTTGCAGTGGTTTCTCATTAACAGGGCTCACTAGATGTCTAGGTACTCTGAGGAGGTTGTTTAAGAAAGATCTATCCAGTAAATGAGCAAGATAAAAAGTGTTAAATGCATCATTTGATGGACAAAGTGAATGAATCCATCAAGTCCTTTCCACCATTGAATCATCCAGAAGGATGGCTCCCGCCACTGTATCTTTTAGCCCTTCTAATGCCAAGTCACGAATTTAAATGAAGTTTTATTTGCTTATGTGACCCTCTTTCAAGACTGCTTGAAGAAGCCTTCTGCTGCCCTCTGCTGGCAAGAACATTGGAGATGAGGATAAATTTTTCACATTCCTCTTCCATCTCAAGAAATAATTAGGAGAAAGAACAAAACAGAATAAGGATATGCGATTATTCAGTAACTCAACCAGTAAACAGAATTCAGTATCCTCAACCAGTAGCAAAACTCCACATATTAGGCAAGCAGAGTTGCAACCGTATCTGTCATAAGAGATATCAAACCAATGGTGTTTCCGTTTCTTTTAAAGAGATGTACATGCCTCCCATATCTATTTAGAGGACTAGATTATACAAAAAAAATATCACTACTTAAAGACTGGATGGCTGATAATTTATTTTAAACATTTTTGTGTAAACTTTTTAAAATAGATTCGTGAACAGTGTGATGCAAGTAAAAAATTCCTAGCAGAGTTGGCTGTGAAATCTGAATCTTTATTTTAATCACATGATCTGATAAATTCTGGCAAAATAAAATGATACATCATTCACTCATAATATATAGAAGAATACATAGTATAAATAATAAGTGAAAATGTAGATTTTGATTCATGCTGACTATATAAATGAATCCTAGTTTCCCACATAGTTTTTTTTTGTTGTTGTTGCATTGCTAATTTTGTGTAGGTTTGTCAAGATTGTCCCTAAATGGTGAAACTACAGTAGCCATCAGCTCTTCCTAAAATTAAAAAAAAAATGATATTTCTATTGCGCTAGTTATCCAATTCACTTAAGTGGTGGAAAAAAATTATTTTCTGTTTGCTGTTATTTGGCTAGCTTTTTAAACTTTTTTTTCTGCAGCAAATAGTATTGCTACATTGTGGTTAAAGGACGAATATTTTAACTTTAACTTTAAAATAATAGTTCATATTATTTAATACCGTCAACTAAAATTATTATAGACATATAGCTTTATTACCTCCCAACTAGTCTAGCCATGCCAATATGTCACAGTGATAGCCTCTGGGATTAAATACTTCCTACAGAGAAGTTTTCTGAAACCTACAATATTGATGCCAAGTATCAGACTATCAGATCTCAGTGTCCATTTTCAATGCTATGTCTTAGTATTGATTACTATGTATTCAAAGAAGTACTAATCTGTATTTATTATAATAATTGTATTAATATCTTATCTTGAAATATTTAAATATTAATGTGTCTGGGTGTTTTATATAAATCTATCTCTTGAAGTTTACTAACTTTTGTTATTACGAGCATTTATGCTTTTAAGACAAGTTTGGTGAAGTTTTATCATGATTTAATTTTAATGACCAAAGTAATTTCTTCTACCACTCTAAGATTCTAAGTAATAGATGTTAGACTTTTCCACGTTGCATCCAAACCACTGAAACCTCCTTCTTTATTTTCTTTGTTCTTCAAATTACATATATCTTTTTCACAAAACATCAAACAGTGTGATATTTTATGTCTACTTTTAATGTTTTATTAAATCTTTCTAAACTTTAAATTTAGACAATTATATATTGTATACAGTTTCCAATATACATGATTTGACATAAATGCCTTTTTTTCCAACAGTTTGATTGCAATAAGCATCCATAGAAGATGCTATGCATATTTTACATCCACTGTTTCCTAGCAGTATGCTTTTTCAGACAAGGACAGGGATAATAGACAGGTGTGACCATAGACTCATTGGGCTCATCACCCTGGTGCTTGTCCGGGTTAGCAATTGGGGTTCTTTCTTGATTAAGTTATCATCTTCTCATCAAGAGCTTATCAGAACATAATTGTGTCTTAACTAGAGGGGCATGTTTATTGGCTTGTTTCTTTGTGTTCTATTTCTTGGCTATGTAAAACTTATCAATGGCCTCAATTACTCAGTGAGCGATAGTGCGTTAAACTGAGCTCAAAGAGTGATCAATTCTTATTGACCCTGAACTGAGATTCACCTTTGTTCTCAGGGACAGTTTTGTTATGTTTTTTTAATCAGTGGTCTAAGCTTGCCCTAAGCTGCAGCCTTTCAATTTGTTTGGATAATATAGAGTCTCTCATCCTGGTTTCACAGAACGACACAGATTTATCTCAGTTTTGTCCTCAGAGCAGCTTTGCTGTACTTCTCCAACTACATGTGGTAACATGTACATCAACATAATAGAAGGACAGAGAGACACAAAAGGGCTTGCCCCTATCTCCTCTAAGAACCTCTTCTTTGAATATCAGCTCTCTATCTTTTTTTTTTATTGGATGTTTTATTTATATTTCATATGTTGTCCCCTTAACCCATCCCCCACCCACCCAGGAACCCCCATCCCCTCACCCCTGCTCCTTCTTCTCTGCGGATGTAACCCCTACCTACCCCCACTCCCACCTCCCCACTCTCAAAATTCCCACCTCCTGGGGCGTCCAGCCTTCATGAGGTCAAGAATCTCTTCTTCCACCTATGCCCAGCAGGGCCCTCCACTCTTACTTATTCAGCTGAAGCCCTGGATCACTCCCTAAGTGCTCTCAGGCTGGTGGTTTAGACCCTGAGAGCTGTGGTTGGTTGGTATTGTTGCTCTCCTCATGGGGCCACAAACCCTTTCAGCTCCAATGGCCTTCACTCTAACTCCTCCATTGGGAACCCCATGATCAGTTCAATGGCTAGTTGTGAGCATCTGCCTCTGAATATGTCAGACTCTTGAAGACCTCTGAGGAGACATCCATATCAGGCTCTTATCAGCATGCACTTCCTGACTTCCACATCAGCATCTACCTTTGGTGACTGCACATGGGATGGATATCCAGGTAGAATGGTCTTCAGATGTCCCCTCCTTCAGTTTCTGTCCCTCTCTTTGTCTCCATATTTGCTCCCTTGAGTATTTTGTTGCTCCTTCTAAGAAGAACTGAATCACCCCCACTTGGTCTTCCTTCTTCATGAGCTTCATGTGGCCTGTGAGTTGCATCTTGGGCATTTCAAGGTTCTGGGCTAATATCCAATAATCAGTGAGTGAATACCATGTATCTTCTTTTGTGACTGGCTTACTTCACTCAGGATGATAATTTCTAGTTCCATCCATTTACCTAGGAAACTCTCGAATTCATTGTTTTTAATAGCTGAGTAATACTCCATTGTGTAAATATACCACATTTTTTGAATCCATTTCTCAGTTGAAGGACATTTGGGTTCTTTACAGCTCCTGGCTATTATAAATAAGTTCAGCTCTCTTTCAAAGATATAAGTGAAATTCACACTAGACTTCAGTTATGTGACCACTGTGGCATCAGTGGATTTTAATTAAATGAAGATGCCATTAGAACAGAATGAAAGGAATGAATACTGCAGTTTTCTAAATGCTCTATCAGATTGCTGACCTGATGTTGTCAATCACACGCACCTCACATGTTCTCAAGTTCACTCACACTTGTTAGAAGAAGAAAACACAAATTTAATAACATATAAGCTTTTCTATATATTTAAAAATTTCTATATCACAATGGCTGCTGCAGATTGCTTTTCAGAGTATTCATATTTTAGTTACAATGAGTGAAGATATTAGTGACTACAACCTCTCTCCATATATTTTGAGTTTTTTAAAAAATATTTTACATGGGGTCAGACAAGAGGTGTTTAAGTTTGTGTTTTAAATAGTCTTTGTTTTCTTTTTGGTGTAACGAAAGAAATGAACTAATTAAGTGTGTTTAGATGTATATATTTTATATATTATGTTTGCACATAAGATTAAGATTTCAAAAATGAAGACATTAATTTGTAACATAGAGACAGAAGAGACAAATATGAAGGTATTTGATGTCAAATTTCAAAATTATGAAAGAAGTATAAAGTAATTTATGACTGAATCTGTGTTAGCACCTATCACTGAAAAAGTTGTTCTGGTATCACACACACACACACACACACACACACACACACACACACATTTCATTCCACAGAACACAGAAAGGTAGAATTGATTAGGTAAAATTATATTTTATCATTTCAATAGCTTCGTCACTGTCATGTTCTGAAATATAGGTCCACAGTTCACAAATTATTCAACAGAGTTTCTAAAATTAGACAGAATAACAGAACTTGCCAGATAACAGAATGTCTGTACAATGTTGACTAAAATCTGTCTCCCAGAACATTATTCTACAAAAATATGTATCTATGTCTTTTGTACCACACTATTTATCTATATTTTTAAATGTTGTTATTAGACAGTCATAGGATCTGGGGAGATGGCTCAGAGGTTAAGTCCTCTTATTACTAGTGTTGCAGAAGACCTAAATTCAATCACCAGCACTTATAACCACATGCTTACTAATGCCTGCTACTTCAGTTCCAGAGGATCTTGTGGATTCGGTCTAATGCTGCTTGTATCATGCCAATCAGTTTCCCAAAATTTCAGTAGAATCTGCATGTCAACTCACAAGAAACTGAGGGAACCCTGCCCCAAGTTGGTTTTGGTTGGTAAATAAAGTTGCCAGTGGCCAATGGTTGAGCAGAGAGACGGAGACAGGACTTTTAGGATTCCTGGAAAAGAGACCATAGGGAATTGGAATTAGAAAATTATAGTTTATTGTAAGGTGCTTAGGAGAAAAAGAAAGCAGAGTTCCCATAAAGCAGGAGGGATCCCTGGGAAAGGGGAGTGGAAGACCAGCCAGCTGCTAGTCTAAGGACATTTTAAAGATCTTATAGCAGAAATTTGAATGAAGTATTATTGTGTTTCATTTCAATGTTTTCTGATGATGAAACCTTACATCTTAGAGGGGAGCTAGTTAAAGGCACAGGATGTTATAAGGGAGTTGAAACAAGTAAACATCCCACCATTTAGGGAAGCTGGTTAAGCTTAGGATGTAAAGAAGGCAATAGTTAGAACAAGATCACTAGGTTCTCAGTACATATAAATTGAAAGTATGTAATGGCCCGGTTCGCCCCACGTTCAGGGGTCACCCTATATCTGTCTGAGCTGCTGCTTCAATCTGTGGGTCAGGGTCTAGCAAGAGAGAGAGTGGGGACAGAGAGATGAGAGACGCGAATTAACAAGACAGAGTCTGATCTGGAGATGATGCAGAGTCTGCTCTGGAGATGAGACAGAGTCTGCTCTGTTCTCTCCTCAAGTCTCTCCTTTTATATCTCTCCTCAAGTCTCGCCTTGAGTCTCACCTTTAATCTCTCCTTGAGTCTTGCCTTGAGTCTCTCAAGTGCTGGAATTAAAGGCGTGTGCCACCACTGCCTGGCCTTGATTGAAAAGAAATCATGGGTATATCAAGATAATTATCAAAGTGTGCTCAGCTATTGTAGGCTGTTGAAAACAAGTCTCTTGTCAGGGTATATGGCTCAAGATGGCTTCAAAGATGATAGCTGCTTTCTGCTCAGAGTTGGCTCCCAACAGAACTACTGATAAGAGACATTCAGACAAGTTGACCTCCCTGGAAAGGATGCTCTTCAACCTGTTGACCTGCTTCCAGTTTGTACAATGGGATCCAAGTTTCCAGTTTTAATAATCTGTCTCAAACATGTTAGGGTGAGCTTTTGGAGATATAGGAGTCTATATAATTTCTTTTCCTGCACGTATAGCATAGCTTTTTGGTTTTTTTTTTTTTAATGAGATAAAAAGGAACACTGACTTAGTTTGGGTTACTGTTGCTATGATAAAATACCATGACCAAAACAAAAGAGGAAAGCGTTCATTTTACTTCCATATTGCAGTTCATCGTTGGAGAAAGTCAGGAATTCAAACAAGGCAGGAACCTAGAGGCAGGAGCTGATGCAGAGGCCATGGAGGAATACTGTTTACTGGCTTTCTTCTCCTATCTTGCTCAACCTGCATTATTATAAACTCAGGAATAACAACCCAGCAATAAGACTCCCACATTAATCAACAATTTAAAAAATGCACTATAGCTGGATCTTATGGAGTTATTTTCTCAACTCCCTTTTTTCAGAATTTCTAGATTGTGTCAAGTTGACATAAAATTATCCATCACAAATACTACAACAGTAGGAATGCCAGATAGAAGGAGCTGGACCTGAACTCAAGGACTTTTCACAAAGAGTTACCTCACACCTGCCATGCAGAATTTGCTTAGAGAGGATCAGCTGTGAAATCACTCTACCAGATCTTTCTGGACACCTCTGTCTGGGATATATAGGAAATGTCTTCATTCTGGGTTGAGAAATTACTGGAGAAATCTTGTAGGAGAAACTGTCGCTCAAAGTTTGCCTGTCTATTCTATGATACATAAAACTGCTAGCGAAGGCTTCAGAAAATGCAATGGAAACCAGAAAGAAGACCTTCGTTGCATAGAAATGCTTTTGCAGATCTGGGACACTGATCAGAGGGTCGTGAGTTAAAAAAAAACACTAGAATATATTAGAAAAGTGTTTACAGGCTGAGAATAACAATTACAAACTTGCCTTTTCACAGCACATTTGGCAGGTGTTAGAATGCAGGTATTCAATTGTGGTGAGACCAGGTTGGTGTGAAGGTTGAAGGATAGTTGGTCAGAGGGCTGAATTATTGATTTGCCTTACCAGACATGACAAGTTCTTTTCCTTGTATTGTGTGTGAGATGAAAATTTGAGAAGCCTTTTAAAGATTTAAGCAAATGAGTCAGGCACATGTCCTTGGCATATATTCTGACTGAGTCAGGAAGGATAGGGAAGAAAATTTGAAATTAAATTTCAAAATGTTAGTGCCATGATATGACACTTAACTGTGGCTATTTCTAGATTCTACAATATTTCCTCATTCTTCCTCACCACACAGATGGCACACATATTACTGACCTCAGAACAGATCATATGAGAATTGCATTGATTTTGTTTGTGTGTTTGTTTTAAAAGTAGTAAATTTTATTCTAATACATACAGTTCTTATTATACTAGTGTTAAAGACCTTTATAAAAATACAAATATATGATAATTTCTGAATGGCCAGGCTGAAATCGATCTTGAAAGACAAAGTTCTTTTCTATTTATGGATTCACAATGGCTGTAGTACCCTGCGAGATGATTGCACAAGATCAATCCAGTAAGGATTCTGGCACGGATGAGGGAGGAGACCATGATGTCCCTCCCCAACCTGAAGGCTGCTGTGGTACAGAATCAGGTAGGTTCAAAGAAGTGGCCTGTGATGGGTTGTCCATGTTCCACTAGGTGACCCTTCCCCTATGTCCATATGGACAGCAATGATTGGATTCAGTAAATTATGGAAAAGGATGAGATGTAGGAAATAGACGTGAAAATTGGAGGAATGGGAGTTTAATGGGGAAGAACTAAACATAATCAAGGTACATTACCTATATTGTACAATTTTCAAATGAATAATAATAAAAAAGAAGAAATTCATTTCTACTCAAATCCCGGAGACCAGAAGGTATTGCAATGGTGTTTATACTGTCTTTTGCCAGGGACTGTGAATAAGTTATAAGGCCAGGCAATGGTTAGGTGGGCTTTAAACAGTGATGAAATCCTGTGGAAATGCATTTCAGTGGTTAAGGTATTAGAAATAAAAACGAGTGTTACTGAAACATCAACAGCAATAATAAGTTGAAAATTATTGTAGCCAATCCTGGAAAATTGGGGAAATCCTTACACTGTGTGTCAGACAGACATAAAGGTCTTCCATACAAAGGTCATTGGTTTATAGAAATAAAGAAAATGGTTGTAGGTAACTTTGAGTAGAACCTGAAAGTTCACATATAGAAACCGACATATGGAACTTCTGGAAGCAGACTGTGGGAGTTCACTAACACTTCTGGAAGACTGTAGTGTCAAAGAAATCTCAAACCTAGGAAAAAAAAACCTCAGGCTGTACAGGAAGGGAAGCACTTGGAACAACATGCTGCACATACAAAATGTAGACTGAAGCATGTCTAACTGCAGAGAAGGCGAAACATTGCAAACAAGCAATGCTTCCAAATTCCAAAAGCTCTAAATATCCTCTGACCTGTGGCCCTGGTTGTTAACTGACAGAGAAGAGTTTCCTGTGGTGCACATAACAGTCTAATCAAGAATGCTTCTTATTTACCAAGCTACTCAGCTGTACCTGCTTCAAGGAGAGACTAATTGTAGTAGGTGTAGCTGCAATTCACATTTTATAACAGAATACAGTTTCACTTTGAAACATTTTGGTAGCATACTAAGGGCTTATTATAATGGAGCTGGAAAAATTCTTATCACCTGTGGATGTCACAGCTATTCTAAGGTACCTGTGCAACCCACTCATCAAGAATTCCAGTTGAGACTTGTTGAAATCAGCCTACAGTGCTGCTGGTGTTATAAAAGCACAGTACTTAGGATCATGTGTACTTGGTGACACTTGCTAATGGTAACAAACTACTATATTACTGACAGGCTTTCATTCTACTCTATTCTTTACCATTATTTTAGAATACACTTTGTTCATGTACTAGAAAAAAATGACTAAAAGAGGCATCAGGTCAGTTCCTCAATATGCCTTCTAGGGGGGAGCATTGTTGTCATAGGAGATGAGTTCTTCTGGGATGCAGACACTAAATATACTCCAGAGGCACAAAGTATGTGCAGGGGTTAAAAAATAGAACATGGAATAGAATTTGAGGGAAGAGCCAGCCAATGACTGGCTGATCAGAGAGTCATGCCATGACACTACTAGTGAGATTCTTCTATATTGGCGTACAGGCACCTAGCATATCTGTTATCACCCAGCAACTGATTGGAAACTGATGCAGAGATTCACAGCCAAACATTCAGTGGACCTTAGGGGAACCCTGTGGAAGACGGGCAGAGGATTGAAGAAACCAGTTCAGTCAAGGGCACCACAAAAAACCTACAGAATCAACTAACCTGAGCTTCTAGGGGTTTATAGAGACTGAACAGCCAACCAGAGAGCATACACGGGATAGACCTAGGCCCTCTGAAAATATGTAACAGCTGTGCAGCTGGGTCTCCACGTGGGACTCCTAAAGAAGGAGCAGTGGGTGCCTCTAACTACATTGGCTATCTTTGGATCCCTTTCACTTAACTGTGCTGACTTGTCTAGAAAAAAGAAGACGCACCTAGCTTAGTCGTACTGCAAATTGATACCCCAAGGCTGTTTGATACCCATGGGAAGCCTCCTCTTTTCTCATGAGAAGGGAAAGTGTGGATGGGATAGGGAGGGGAGGTAAGGGGAGCATAATGGGAAGAGAAGAGGGAGGGAACACTTCTGTCAGTACCTAAAGTAAATAAATAATAAAAATAAAATAAAGGTGAAGGCGGCTGCCGAATATTTTGACTGCATATAATGTGTAAGTGTGCATCTGCTCATGTTTGTATGGAGGTTATTTTATTATTTTTGTACTCTAAAACATTTGCTTTTCTCATTTTATATTTTTCGAGAATTTTATATACAACTACTGGATTCACATCATTTCCTTTTTATGTCTTTTCTATTATTATTATTATTATTATTATTATATCATTTTTTTACAGTCCAGTCGTGATCCCCTTCCAGGTCTGCCCTCCAACTGTTCCTCACCCCATTCCTCTTCCCCGATCTCCAAGAAGATGTCCCTACCTGCACCCCACCAGATGATTTCAACTCTACTTTTCCCCCCTCCAATTCTCACCATTCCCCTAACTAATTCTCAAATTTGTGACCTCTACATGAAATTTTCTTCACATCCATATGTATAAGCTTGCTGGCTCCTGTTAACCTTGCTCTTAGGTGTAGTTATTGGCTGACCACTTGGGATTGTGTAACCTATCAGTTATCTCATCACTAAAGAAGATTAATTCTAGTTTTAGTCACCATTATTTCCTGTAGCTCTGCAACTAGGGATAAGGCTTTGTAAGTCTCCTCACCCAAATTTGGATGCTATCTGATGCCATTGTCCAATTTTTTGGAAGGGTTGGGCAGTGAGCATATTGTTCAAAATATCATGGATGCAGCTCCATGTCAGATATAAAAGACACTGTCTCACAGTAACCATCTAGGTCTTCTGGTTCCCACAGCCTTTCTGGCCTGCTCTTCCATGATATTCTCTGAGACTCAGAGGTAGAGGTTGAGTTGTAGATGTACCAGTTAATATTAGGCAACATATGATTGGTTGTTCTCTGAAATTTCATAAGCTGTGTAATTTTCAATAGTTGCTGCTGCAAAGAAGAGCCTTCCTTGACCAGGAGTGAGTGTTAAATCTGTAGGTATAAGGAGAGGTATTTAGAATTCAGCTAAGACTTCTACAGTTTAGAAAATCGACAGTATGAGATTTTGCTTTAAGTCTGTGACTTCACTAGCCAGGTGCAGTTGGATGTTTAAAGTCCAAGGTATGGATTTCCTCCTATTGAGCGATCATTAACTTGACAACTGTTGGCTATCCCTAATATTTAAGTGCTACAATCACACCGTTGGAAATATCTTGATAGGCTAGTCAATATTATATTAACAGGCATCACAGAGGGGTAGGACTATTGATTAATTTTTCCCCCTTTAAGCTTACATAACAGCATCAGATACTATGAGAGAAAGTCCTCATGGAGGATGCTCACAAGTTTGTTTCAGCTCAATTCCTACATTTTCTGTTTTCAAAACATTTGGTGTCTTCAGCAAGATGCTTTTACCTTCAAGGTCTGCGAGATAATGAATAGCAATAGTACTAGCCTGTGCTGTTTGGTGAATCACATGGATTCCCCTGACAAACAAATCAAAGGGAGGTTTCCCATAACTAGAACTGTTTTTTTTTTTTTTTTGGATAGTCTATAGCTCTTGGAGAAAACATTATCTTGCCAAATGATATTGAAGAGATTAAAGTAGCAGAAAAAAAATTCATGTTGTTTTTCAAACCCATTTTAAGTTAACTCACTCTTAGGCATGGTCCCCACCCTCGAGTTCTGAGAAAAACAAGAATTGACCCTGGCAATTGCAAAATAGACACAGCAGCTCCAGGTAGCCTTTAACAACAGAGCAAGCTAAGAAAACACAATTCGTTTCCAGATCAAAATACTCCTTTGTAATATATGATCCTTTCTTGTGGTTTGACCAGATATTGTGAACCAATCAGCTTAAAAGCCAACATTTCTTTACCCTTTCATGTAACCCTAAGGCTTGAAAACCCCTGCTTGCAGCTTTTCCCTTTAAAAACTGTATTCCCCTAGACCTCGGAGCAACTCTCCTATCCTGTTTCATTAGGAACGTGTGTGACCCAGGCTGAGGCCTTCATAAAGACTCTCCCATGCTCGCCTCAGGGTTGTGGTTCCTGGTGGTCTCTTTGGTAGTCTCGTGCTGTTGGTACAACAATATAACTTCATTTATGCATATCCATATACACATACATACACACATATATTCTAACGAATATTATGTGTGCATGCAAATAAAGATAAAAGGATACATGGCCTCTTCATCTTGCCTAGTAGTCTTCATCTCTCTTCCCTCCCTCTCCCTATGGGTTGTTACTCCTCCTGCATCCACAGGTCATGCATCACTACCCATGAAGCAGAAGTCATAAGCGTATGAAAAGGAAAGAGTAAGGATGGCTAGGGATGCAGATTACCTAATAACGTTAAATGTAAAGGAGACTTGGCGTCAATGTTGAAGATAATGTTTTACCTATAGCACTGGGTCTCTGATTACAGTGGCAGAGAAGCATCTCTGTGCTCACTCACACAGCCTGTTGGTGTTTGTGTATACTACTGTACTAACTTGTAGAGATTTCAAATTGTGGCTGTTTCAGTAACTACAATGGATACTACCAATTATGATCTTCAATACCTATTATTTTATGGATCAGTTGAATATTAAAACTAAGGGCAAGGTTTGCTTTCAAAATCACTCAGTGAGCTTGCTACCAGGCCAGATGACACAAGTTCAATTCCTGGGACACACACAATGGAAAGAATAACCTAATTCCAACAATCTGTCCTATGATCTCCACACATAACACCATGTCATCCAGGTACATACACAAGCATGCTTACACAGAAAACATACAAACAAATGGACAAACAAGTAAGATCAGGGCAAACGTTTATGTAAGGAAATCCCCAGCAGCAGGTGATCTGTGTAGTTTCTGAGAATCATTAAAGACTCAGCAGATCTGCTATTACCACGCTAAAAAAGAAACAAATGCGTTCACTATATTTTTACTTCTCTAAAAAGAATGTTGCCAAACTGTCATCCACTGGATGTTGTTTTCTTATTTTTTTTTCTCGAATGAGAGGGAAGCAGAATGTAAAAGCATAACTTGCCTGTTTGTCTTGTACTCATTTATTATGAAGCTGCCGAATAATGCTGATGCAGATATATTTAAATAACTGACAATCAGTTACTGCCTATTCCAGCAGAGGCACAACACAGATAAATCAGTTTCAACAGTTTTAATGTCACCAGTAATTAAATTATTTTCTGAAAGTACTTCCCATTCATTAGAAGTAATATATTATTTATATATCTATGTATGTGCATATATATAATTTATTATTCACTTACATATTAATGTTTATATTTATAAGTTAAAACTTATTTATTAGATTCCAGAACCCAGCATGAGAAACCACAACAAAACTGTCACAAGAAGAAATAGAGATTCATTGTCTCACATTTTCATCACTAGAAATCCAAGTTCAAATTCCAGAATAGCCATGCTAAAAGCTGAAACAGTGGCTTTTTCTTGCTTTCCTCTGGCATCCATTGGCTGTGGATGTCTATACTTTCCTTGTCTTGCAACTGTAGCACCTGGGTCCCTGCTATCATCACCACATGACATCAAATGCTTGCGTTTCCTTCAGTACTCTTGTCAGAATACAAGTACTCATAAACCAATCCTCACCTTACTCCAAAACTCACCTGACTTTATATAAACTAATTATGCTCTCAATGAAAATGTTTCAAAACAAGTCATATTGTAAAATACTCAAAATCAGGACACTGACATGTCTTTGGGGGAGCACAATTTATGTTCTATAAACTGTTTCACTTTAAATTAATAGAATCACTTACAGAATAACTGAAATTGTTATTTGTCCATTTGCTTTGAGAATATCATAAATTTGCTTGGTAATCAGACTCATAGTTTAACTCTCACAAAATGTTGCTAGTATCTAGCAGTAATGCTGACAGACTCAGTCTCTACAACATAAACCTGGACCAATTGCAGGGAGTGAGCCTCAAAATTTAAGAAAATAGAGTCCTATTTTAAACAAGATTCTGTTGTTTGTCATATATACAAACAGAATGTGAAGACACCTGGGTCCTTGGGCCGTGTATCTATGCTGAATTCCTTCTCCCTCTTCCTATCAGCTGAACTTACCACCCGCTTCTGGAAACAAAGAGCATGTCTCCTAAACATAGTCCAAGGTCCAAAACAGGTGAAGCTGCACTGTGTTCAACTTACTACCAGATACTTAAAATATCCTTCAAAGCACCAATATATAATCACCTATCTCTAGATTATACTTGTTCAAAAAACCTTTGTCAAGTTATGACTCCTCATCTTTTATATTATGTGTGTCCCTCATCTATACCCAATGATTTTCCATTCTGTGTGTACCCCATTTACATCCAACGAACAGAAACGTTTTCTCATATTTTATTTTTCTTTTTGATGTTGTTTACTTTTCTTGGTGGGGGGAGCAGGTTGTTGGGTTTTTTTTGTTTGTTTTGTTTTTAGTTTCTTTGTTTGCTTTTACTTTTATTTGTGAGCTTCTCTCTGGAATATGGCTTCACCTGACTGTTATCATGGATTTGAGGCATCGGTCCATGACACAACTATGCCCATATCAAACCAACATTCCCTCAGGATTTTATCCATTATTAACCTATTCACTGGAAGCTTCCTCTATACTCCACAGTTTTCATCACTGAAAACCTGTATGAAGAAAAGTGTGACATGAGGATGTTGTTTTAGTGATAAGCACTTGAATCAGGTAACAGGCTTCTATGCTGTTGCTAGAGGGTCTATGGAACCTCTCTAGTAGGTCAGTACTTCTGTCATCTTGTTATATTATATATTATGTTATTTAATTATATTTGTCCAATGAGCAATTAAGGTTAAAAGTAGACAATAGCATCTGTGTTCATTAGGATCATAGACAAAATTTAAATCTTTTGTTTCTATGCAAATGTCTAAGACGATGAGGCAGTTTTCGCTTCATCATATTACCTGTTTTACTGAAAATTTTATTCTGTATCAAGAAAACATTTCAAATATCCATAAGCTCCACTGCTACTCCATTATAAATACATTTGTTTTGGAAAGAAAGTTAATTAAAGATAAAAATTTGGGGGTAGCTTACAGAACTTCATAGTGTTAAATTTTAGTTTCCAAAACTTCCACTTCGATATTGATAGATTTGCTTTATATAAAACAAATACGTGTATTAAGAACATTCAGAAGAAAAAAGCGTAACATCTCTCTACACCAGTATCTTTCTGTTTTATTGCAAGTGAAGCCTCACACACCTGTCCTTTTACAGAGAACCTCAGCAGTCACCAAAGCCGTCTGTTTATATTACCTTGTCTCTCCTTCCTCTCCATAAACCTTTCCAGTAGGGTGAATGTACATTTTAGTTTTATTAGGTCATAAAACTTGGTGCAATGCATTTCATCCTTTTATGAATTGTCTTGAGAACAGTTTAATTGTGTTTCATTGTGCCTTGGTGTCAGATCTGTTTTTTTATGAGCTACTCTGCAAACCTCACTCATTACTCTTCTCAGTTTCTCAGCTAATGAGCAACGGTGTATTTCTCAAGATCTTTGTGAATCTGAGAGCTGTAAACTCCTTGCTACTGTGCTTAGTCTGCACTGTGTTAACTACATATTTCAGACTGGTTCTTCTGACTGCTTGTTTCATTTTGCCATATAGTACATAATCTGTTGTGATAAATTTCTTCATCTATTTTTTTTTGTCTGAAAAACTATACAGCAATTAAATGTACAGTTATTTTTAATGAAAAATAAGTATCAATTTACGATACCAACAAAACTTTCTATCTTTAATAGTTAACATTGTGGAATTTTATTATTCCTGGTTGAAAGTAAATGTCTCCTGCAGGAAGCAGATTGTTGTACATAATGTGGTTTTATTAGAGGAGAAAAATGCAGTTAGATGGTATATGAGGAAGACCTAAAGGCAAACATGTTCCAAGTAAAAGTGTGAAAGATAGACCTTAATTATTTCACACACATGGAAACTAAATCTATGCCATCTTACAGCTATTAATTTCATTGGTATGTTTAGTTTCCTTTTCCTGTACATGAGGATTCAAGAAATTTTTTCCAGGCTGCAATGATGGCTCAGTGGGCTTCCTGTG
The DNA here is from genome assembly GCF_004785775.1 of Grammomys surdaster. Taxonomy (NCBI): domain Eukaryota; kingdom Metazoa; phylum Chordata; class Mammalia; order Rodentia; family Muridae; genus Grammomys; species Grammomys surdaster. The sequence continues at coordinate 18,103,214 of NW_021604622.1, forward strand.
TCAGCATGAAGACTTTAGTTGGAT
>NW_021604622.1:18103247-18120548 GCF_004785775.1 Grammomys surdaster
GTCTTGTTGGACAAGCAGTCTAGCCAAAATGGTGAGCTCCATAAAGAAGCAGTTGAAGAAGATATGTTGATGTCAACCACTGGTCTCTACAAGCATATACAAATACATGTGCATACATGTTCAAATACCATACTTGAAGTAATTAATTTTCCTTTCTTCCAAACAAAAAATAGTCTCTATGAATCAGAAACTTTAGAAGGAATATCTGAATTTCAGAGGCTAATGGAGGCACTCTCCCTCAAGCAACAATAGAAGAATCCTGAGCATCACAGAAACACATCATCTCCAGAATGCTGATGAGTGGGGTCAGCTCATTAGAGTTTCCTGAAGAGCAAAGGGAATGGTTGAGCCACAGTGCTGAGGAGAGTTCCACAGCTCTTGTCTATTGGCTGGGACTTCTGTAGCTTAAGAGTCCCTAACACATAAAGCCAGCAGAATTGTTCCAGAGAGACAATATGAGACAGAAAATGGTTGTGGTTTATCTCTCGTCTTCTACTGAAAGAAAAGAATAAAAAATAAAGTTTAAAATTACATTATTTCCCTTGCATTATACATAATATATCATATCCTCATAGTTACACTTACATACACACATACACACACATATATTATATTTCATAATATATACATTATATATAATTATATATTACCTCTCCTCTCTGTCTCTATCTATCTCTCTGTCTGTCTCTCTGTCTGTCTCTCTGTCTCTCTCTCTCTCTGTCTCTCTCTCTCTCTGTCTCTCTCTCTCTCTCTCTCTCTCTCTCTCTCTCTCTCTCTCTGTGTGTGTGTGTGTGTGTGTGTGTGTGTGTGTGTGTGTGTGTGTCTCCAGAGTTCTATACAGGTACATTCTCTCAAACATAGTCAGAAAAATGAGCAGACTAAAAGGACAGTAACAGAGTCGAAGGCACTGAAGGCTGCACAGACAAAGGCGGGGCTTCTCTGTGCATGATTCTGTCCTTTAAGTGCATTTAACATCCAGTTAAGTGTTCAGTCCATGGGGGAAGGAAAACATTTAGCCTAATTGCTGTTCATTCCTTTTCTTTTTTGCATACTCATTAGCAAGGAATCCATAAACACAAATTGCCATCTTATAAAGATGATTTGAGTTGTATCAATATTAGTTTCACTTTCCAGGAAAAAAAAATATAATAAAAATGTCTTTTTCCTAGAGAAAATGCACATGACTAATATCTACTAATATCTTTCATCTACTTCTAGGGTTATATGCTTTGGATACATTCCTGTTTACTGTTATTATAGTCACTTATACCATACCCTTACTTATATAATGAAACTGTTACACTAGTAATTATATTTATTTCCACTTGGGATTTTTTTAAAATTACTTTTAGTACATGTACATCACTCTGGGATATATAAAATTATTTTTATACTATCTTTTTACTTAAGAAAACTTAAAATCTTATTGTTATGAAGATAAGCTTGCTGCACACCACTGATCACTCATATGACCCTCATATGAAGCCTCTGTGTTCTGAAGAATGCAGGTGATTAAGCTAATGACAACGCTTCCTGTGTCTGTGCTTACTGTGGCATGCTTCAGATCTTCCACTCAAGTGACTATTGAAATACTTTTAGGAATAGATCAAACTGTACACCAAGTTAAATTTTATGAATTTTCATGTTAGCAATCTGTACATAAAAGATGAAATCAATGGAAGACCTTGATGGTATGGGTTAGCAAGTATATGACCTGGGAAAATTTTCTGGTTTGGAAATTATTGAAACTGCCTGGAGTTTACAGCTTGATCCTTGACATGGTGGTAAGTGATAAATATCACAGAATATGACAATGATGAACATCGAGTAGTGAATTTATGTGCATGCAGGAAATCTGAGAAGATATTTTTGATAATCTTTCTAAACTATTTAATTCCAAACAACAAAAAAATTGGCAATACGTACAACAAAACTACATTAAAGGTGAGGGAGGCTCATAGAAAGAAGGCTGTGGTGAGGCTTTAAAGTGGGAGACCATTCGAAGAGACCACCTCATACTATGATGTGAAAGTGTCTTGTTAGAAAGAAACAGAAAACAAAATTGACTCAAAAAGGATTTATCATGTTTGTTCAGTTGGTAAAGTTGCTTGCAATCACATCTAAAGAGCTAAGTTAAATCTCAGGAACCCACAAAGCTCAAATTCCTGACAAGATTCTCAGATTTTTTTCATCAGAAACTTTGGAGACTAGAAGGCAAAAGTCAAATGTATTCAAAGGTCTAGTCTGACCACCTAGTTCTCCTAGAGACTAAACCGTCATCTAAGGAGTGTACCTGGAGTGAGCCATGGCTCCAGATACATATGTAGCAGAGGATGGCCTTGCCTGGCAGCAATGGGAGGGGAGGCCCTTGGTTCCAGGGAGGTTTGATGCCCCAGAAAAAAGGGATGCTGAAGGGAGAGGGTGAGTGGGTGGGGGAGCACTCTCATTCAGGCAAAGTGGAGGGGGCAGGGCAGATGTGGGATGGGGTGTTGGTGAAGGGGTAACCAGGAAGTGGAATATCATTTGAGATGTAAGCGAATGGAATGGTCATTAAAAATAAGAGAGAGAGAAATGTATTCAAAGTTCCAAAAGATAAAAAACGACTCTTTGGCAACTGTTATGATGACTGTAGTTATACAGTGTGGCTTACGCCTATACCCTCATTTGCTCAAACTCTAGACCATATCACTAGTCTTCTTACTATCTTATTATTCCAAAGCAGAGTATTTGGAAATTGTCTAGGATGTCTTTTAACTAATTCCATGTTCCCAGCAGGCATTAAGAGCCTCCTACCTCTGCCACTGAAGCTTGAATTACAAGCCTATATTATTACACCAAACTTACCAAGTAAAGTTATATATGCAACATAACTATTTTTTCCAAACTAAAGTTAAAATTGGGTTATTCTCAAATAAATAAAAGATCACAATGTCTCCAAAGCTACATCCACCCAAAAAGAATAATGAAGAGAATTATGTGGAGTGTGAAAAGTTTACACAAGACAGTAGAAAGGGCTATATGAAGAAATAGAATTTCAATAAGCGTGGTTGCATGAACTAGTCATTTCAGAATGCCTGATCACTTCTCTTTTTGCTTCCTGCCTATCTTAAAACATTCATACATACCTTCTAAAAATTACTAGCATGGGTGAGAATATGTACAACATTAGTGTGTAAAACCACATTTTTTTCTGAATAATGTAAAGAACTTGGTATGTAATTATTGCTTTTACTTTTAAAGATGCAACACATGCACTCTTATGACATCAACAACTAGGATGTTGCTATGAAGTTCATATGGATTCTATGAAGGAAAATTAATTTAGTATATTATTGAAGTTATACTAGTATAATTCAAATCATAGAAATTATAATATTAGAGTGATAAATTAAATCTCCATTGTAACCAGAAATCTTCTGTTGAATGCACACACAAAAAAATGAGAAGGAAATAAAACATTTCACTACAAACAAATGAAGGAGTTTGAAAGAAGATACCCATGCAGGACCAAAGGTACAAAATATGCTTTATATCATGTGCAAAATAACTAACTGAATATATTTTTCCTTGTCAATAATTACTCTCAGTAAAATCTATTAATTATCAAATAAACCAAAAAGAAATTAAATTAAGGACATCAGTACCATCTCTACAGAAGTGAAAAGAATTGCAGAGGGACAGTGGGGATAGAAGGCAACACATTGTATAAGCTAGATGAAATGACGAATTACTAGAGACAAATAGCAATAAAGGCTAAATAATGAATAAATAGAAAATTGATATAAGCCTATAATATATAAGACAAGTTGAATCACTTTATCAAATATCACCGAACAAGGAAAAATCCTAGACACAATGGTCTTGGTTTTATCTTGATTATTAGTTTGTGATACTATATGAGGGATGGAACAGCCTTTAAGACCACTTGTTATTCTTCCAGAGGACTGGAGTTTGATTCCCAGCACCCGCATCGTGGCTCACAATCATATATTCTTCAAGTCCCAAGGCATTTTTTCTCTTGTTCTGGTGCCAGTATGCAACATGTACTCTCAAGATACACAGACTTGCATGCAGGAAGAACACACAGATACATAAAACATGTAAATAAAAGAATCTATGATAAAACTAAATAATGATATTTCATATAAATATTATAAAATCTATACTTAACAAAGAGCAGATTGAATTTCAAACTACATTCAAATTGGTTTAAGCTATGTTATATTGGGACATAGACTAATGATCAAAGAAAGCTGCATAGTAGGGACCAAAAAACAGTTAATTTAATTTTCACATTAATAAAATAAGATGAAAATTATTATTAAATTAATACAGAAAAAAACACTTGATAAAGACCAAAATATTTTATGAAAAATAAATAGTTTGGGTTATAAGATACTATGTATTTAAAATAAAGGATGAATATGGCAAACAGTGAATAGTTTCTCTAGTTAATTATTGAAAGGCTGGATTATCTAAGACTAATTATCTAAGAGTGGAAACAAGGAAAGGATGATTGCTACTTCTAATGATAATGTTCTTTTCTCTCCAATCCAGTTATGCCTGAGAAAGAAATGAAAGTCATCCAAACAGCAAAAGAAAAAAATATGATGCATCTGAACTCAAATAATTTGATCTTAGATGTAGAAACCCTGAAGGTTCAGTAATAAAGCTGTTGTAACCACAAAATAAAATCATCAAAGTACATGATACAAAGTTAGCTTGCAAAATAATTTTCATAGACCATTCATAAATAACCCGAAGAGATTAGTTTACAACTTGATTTAGAAGAGCATCAATGCAAATGGAACAGAGAAGCTAACTAAATCTAAAAGGTGAGAGCTTGCACATAAAATATACAAAGAAGATATAACAGAAATAGTTCATTTTCTTGGATGGAAAATTAATGTTAAATGCTAAAACTACTGAAGCAACCTAGAAGCCTAATGATATTACTATAAAACTCAGAATACCCCGAGATATATTTAAATATATATGAAAGTCATTTAAATGTTCAAGCATCCACGAGTAGGCAAAATAATCTTGAAAAAGAAGAAAACTAGAGAACATACTGTTGCATAAATTAGGATTTAACCCAATACCAGGCGGTAGAAATCATGAAGATGTTACTGTCATAGATACAATGTATGCTCTGATGAAATAACATACAGGTCTACAAACTTAGTCCTGTGCACTAAGTCAAGAGATGTTTGTAATGTTGCTACCACAACTCCACAGTCTTAAAAAAAAAAAAAAAAACCTGTGCTGGCAAAAGTGGTACTAATGTTAAGTTAGGTTTAAAGAGTTAATTGGACCCTTACTAACCCCATGGAAAGAAAGTAACTCAAAATGGACCAAAAACCTAAAATTCTGAAACTCTTAATTCAACTGATAGGAGCTATATAACATCACAACCTTGAAACAGTCAATGGCTTACCACAATTCTATGGTGATGTTTTGAAATGAAGAATTGCAATACCTCTAGAGTCATTTTCCCCAGTAAGGATTGCTGAGCAAACTCTAGGCCTTTTCAGTTTTCCTGTGAATTTAAGAGTTTTTTCTCCAGTTCTAAAGAAGATTGTCAGGAGATGTCTCTGATTTCTTTTTTTAAGAACTTTATTATTGATATATAGAAAAGATATAAATTTATATGTCAACTTAAAAACAATTACATTAATTTGTCTATTATTTATTTATTTATTTATGGGGATATATGTTACAACATACATGGAGAGGTCAGCAGACAACCCTAGGAGTTGTTTCATCCTTTTTAAAATGTGTATTAGGGGAATGAAACTCAGGTCATCAAGCCTACTGGCTTGTGTCTTCTCCCTTTGAGTCACATTTCCCACTCTATATTTATTTCTTTTATCTTGTTTTGCGGAGTGTTTATAAAATCCAATGGTTTTGTAATTAAGTCTTTATATACATTAAATGGAACATTTGTATACTGCAAATCAAGACAAATTGATTTCTTCCTTTCTTTTAAGTTTTAATTTTACCTCTTCCCTTATTACTCTGGCTAACATTGCAAACACTACCCTGAACAAGAGTGGTGAGAGTGGGGTACATAGCCATACCCTTAAGTTTAAAGGAAACACTCTGAAGATTTCCCCTAAACAGTGTATCAGTCAGTAGTTAAACATTTTTACAGCCTTTATTTTATTGAGGAATGTGTATTCTAGGCTTTTCAATTTGGAGATATTGAAAATTTTAGAAGCCATTTTGTGTACCTACTAAAACAACAATGCACAGTCCTTTATTTATTTATGTTCTGAATTGCATTTATTGGTTAGAATCAATATAACTTCCTTGAGTCCCCAGTATGATACCCACTTGATCATACTCTATAGTATTTCTAATATGCTGTTGAATCTGGGTTCTACAGATTTCACTGAGGATTTTTATAATTCCCTCAATAATAAAGTTGATTGATATATTTGTATAATGCATTTTTATCATTAATTTGATCTATATTTGGCAATAGTATGAGGAACATTGATGTTAGGTAATCTTTAAGAACACTGAGGTAAGCAGTGAGTCCAATAGAAAGTTGACAAAAGTATAGAACAGATATTCTCAAGTTGAGAAGAAAAAATGGCCAAAAGATGCAAAGAAAAAAAATGTTAAGCATCTCCCAACATTGAGGAAATTTAAATTGAAATCAAACCTAGATTCCATTTTGCTAGGAATGCTTATCAGTGACAAAACAAATAAAACAAGCCCTATACTAGACATATCAATTAATCTAGCCACTATTAAACAAACTGCGTATGGAAGTTTCTCTAAAATCTACCTAAGCCTTTATGTGTGAAATATCTAATTTACTACAGAACTAACTGCACAACATGATTCCTACAGCAGTGTTAACAATAGCCATGTGTGGAGACTGCCTACATACCTATCAAGGAACTAGTGGATCAAGAAAATGGTGTTTTACTCAGCTTCAATATTTTCAAGTCATATGCCTTTCAGTAAATGTTTAGAATTTGAAATCACCAAGTTAAACAATATAAACCAGTATCACAAAGACAATCAATAAATTTCCTCACTTATGTAATGTTTAAAAAGACATTATTACATAAAATCAATAGGGGTTATATTTGGAATGGGAAATAGTAAAGGTAAATATTTTCAATGACATTTTATACATATATAGGATTGATAAAATGAAGAGGGCTATTTTGTGTAACACATGAACTGCACTGTTAAAGAAAGTAAGAAATAGCTGGTCAGATTTCAACTAATAGAGAGCTTCAACAAAACTTACCAATGTTATTTGGTAGCAGCCAGAAAACAGCCACACCTTTTGTCTGGATAATTTAAGAGAATGAAGTCTCACTTAATGGAGGAAGAATGAATCTTTAATATCTCTTAAATACCAGTCAAAGAAAAATGTGTTGTTGTACGTGAATTCAAATATTCACAATGATAATACTGGATTATACTCTTCTGGAGAATGAAAAATTGGAGTAAAGTTAATTGCTGTATGATTTTCTTCGGCTCAGCTTAAGTGACTTAGGAAGGAAATAGACTACTGCTATCATCCTTCCAACATGATTCAGGCGACAGCAGATTGGCAACTCTGGTCCATATGCAGCAATATTGCTTCCACTGCTCTAAGATAATTTTGCCAATCAAATACAATTACCCAACAATTTATAGTCACTGACAGGTAGTTAAATCAAATCAGAACAGATGCATCATTCTGAAAACATAATCATCCATTACCTCTCATCCAGAGGACGTATGTAATAATTGATAGGGCTGAGTTGCATAATGATATCGTTGAGACGTGTATCAGAAAAAAATAAGAATTTTTTATGAGGACCGCGTCTTTGATTGTATTATAGGCCATTTAATATAGTAACATAAGCCTGCAGGTTTCTAAGAATTTGTTTACAATAAAATATACCCTCCACAAATGATTTTAGTTCACTACAAGTATTTGATTGGTTATGTAGGTGTAGTTTGTTATGATTTGAGACAGTGCCTTGTTTGCGTCCAATTCTTTGTGTAATCCAGAATAGTCTAGATCTCAAGACACAAGTGTGTCTGTCTCTTTACTCTTGCGATAACAGAATCTGTGCTATCATGTCCAGTGTATTTCATTTATATTTTTATACACAAATTAGAATAAAATTATTTTTGATAATTTAAATTTACTACACTTATTAGTTATCATTTTGCTTCGGTATTCTTATGTATTCACACTTTCATGCCTATCAACCGCACTACAGAAATTAACCTTTTTCACAAGTAAAAAATACAAGCTAAAAAACTGTCATAAGTAATTTCTACAGTTATGGTTTACGCACAAGTAATGTTTAGTTATATCAAACAGTATTGTACAAGTTACTATTTGTAAAGTCATCTGCACCATTTAGTAATTTTAGTGCACGGCTTCTCAAACTTTCTTCTAAAAGACATAATAAACAGTATATTTTCTCATGGCATGAATAGTCTGAAGAAACCATTTGTTCAAGTACTTGACAGTGTATAAAAATATCATTTAACTATTTTTATTGTTTATCAAGATAGGTCAGTGGGTATAGACACTTGTTTCCAGGCCTAACAACCAGAGTTGTAGCCCAAGGGTCTACATGGTTGAAGAAAACAACTGATTCACACATGTCCTTTAATGTTCACATTCATGCCCTGATATGAATACACACACACACACGTACACACATATATACGTAGATATACATACACACACACTCACACAGAGAGAGAAGCACATGCACTGCTATGAAAATAAGAAAATATAAACAATCCAAATTTAAAAAACAACCATTATTTATATTACAGTGCCTTTTTAGCAAGCTATAAACTGAGCCAATGTGAATCATTATATAAAAGAACCACATTTACACACACACAAATAATCATTGAGATATTACTTTATATACAAATTGGCACATTTGTGCTAATTATAACATGGCTACTGTGATCCTTATATATGTTTGCATTCTGTAGTTTCATGGTTCAGTTTCTTCCAGTAGAATGTCATCCGAAGATATTAATTGTAAAATTGCATTAAAAATTTGGCATCCAGGGCTTGTGAGATGGCTCAGCAGTTAAGAGCATTGACTGCTCTTCCAAAGGTCTTAAGTTCAATTCCCAGCAACCACATAGTGGCTCACAATCATCTGTAATTGGTTCCGATCCCTTCTTCTGGTGTGTCTGAAGACAGCAACAGTGTACTCATCATATACATAAAATAAAAAAAATTAGCATCCAGTTCAAAATGCACTTTATCTGTGCAGTATGCTTAAACCTGTATTCTCCTGTTCCATCTTTTTCCTCCATTTGAACAACGACTTATTCCTGTGCACATATGGTCTTTCCATGCTATGAATCCATTAGTCACACAATAGCTATCTTGAATAACAGATTTACTACATGCACATATTAGCTACATGAACCCATGATTCAATACTATGTTTCAGGCTTGCCTTGGAGATTTGGAACACATATGCACAGACAAGGACAGACTATCTGACAGATATGTAGACAGTTCCACTTACATTGGCTTCATTAATAGTTTCCATGTAATTTATTATGTATTTGGTAATTCCCTCTGTATATTTCTGACACTCTTATTGGTCTATTTTCATTTATTGGTAAGGTGTTTCATATGTTAATAATATCAGCCACTTGTTATCTAAATGGTAATTCTTTTGTTAAATCATTTATTTCATTTCCCACTCATTTCTGAAAAGCTCATTTTTAATGGAGGAAATATTCCTGTGTTTTAATATTTGTCCAGCAATCCCCTCTTGCCTGGGGTTTATGTCAGCTATCTCTTCTTCCTTTGTGCTCCAAATAGTAATTATATAATACAAAAGTAAATGTTTTCAGAAGTAATTCAAGGTCATATGAAGTCCAGAATGGGTTTATTTTCATGTAAAACATTAGAAAATATAAATGTATAAAAGAAGCTATGAAGGCACAGAAGTGAGTTTCAACTGCCAAGTCCCTTTATCTTTTCAAATGAAGACAGGGTAAATTGGAGCTTAAAAATCCTCCAACATTTTACAGTAATGATGAATACATAGGAAGGTTTCATTTAGTTTTTTTTTCGCTTTTGCCTATACCTCAGTTCAATGGTATTTTTTCTATATTCTTGGAGTGAATCTAGTTTAACTCTGAGCCCCAGCCCCCTGATGCACAAATTATCTCCCGAAATATTGTCAACTTTGCTTTTCACACACTTGATTATTGTAATTCACTTTTTATTCGTTTCTGTGTACTTATAAATCTACCTTAACATCAATAGTGGTATTTTTCTGTCACCAATCACATAAATTCATGAATGCTAAATTAGACCTCTAGGTAAATGAAGGCACTCCTTAGCATTACTTTAAAAATATCCAAATATATATGGTTTGGGGGACATTAGAACAAAATAAAGACAGCAAAAATACTTGGGAGGAAAGAATTTGTGTGTGATGGTTAATATTATAGCAACTTGACACGTTCTAGTGTTCTTTTAGAAAAGGTAATCTCAATTGAGTAAATACAATCACCCAATTGGCTTGTAGGCAAAACTGTGCTTGGATGATGATGATGATGATGATGATGATGATGATGATAGACAGTTGATTTGAGAGAACTCAGCTTACTGTGATCAGTGCCACTGCTAGGCTGGGATGCCAGGTTACTATAAAATAGCAGGCTGAGAAAGCCATGAAAAGCTAGTAATAAACACTTTTCCATGGACTCTGTGTTAGCGCCTATGTCCAAGTCATTCTCATATTGATTTCATGCCATGACCTCTCTCAGTGAAGAGATGTTATATACATACTCCTGATGGAAATATAAATAATACCAGTCACTATGAGAATTCTGTGAAGGTTCCTCATCAAACTAAAACTAGAACTACTGTATCACTCAAAGATGCCTGCCTTGGGCATATGATTCGAATAACAGAAGTCATCATCTTATGCATCTATGTTATTGTAATTGCACATGGATGTTATTGTGGTACTGTGAACAATATTTATGCCTTGAAATAAGACCGTGTGTTTATCTACAGATGAATCAATGAAAAAATATACCTTGTATCCATGATGGATAACTGTTAGTCATCAACAAAAATAGAATGCCATTTGTAAAAAGATGGGTGGAACCTATGATGACTTTAAGCAAAAATAGGACAGTTCTGGTGACACGTATGGAATTTAGCTTTAAAAGTACTTATAAAAAAACAACATAAACTAGTAGATGAAATTCTAGGGGATTATAAAAGCATCAGGTGGAGGAAGGAGAAGCAAAAGAATGACTGGAAAGCAAACATATTCATAACAAAATTTCACAGTGGAAATATTACAATGAGGCACAAAAATATATACAACAAATGTGTATTCATGATTATAATGAAATAATTTTCTAAGTAAATGCAAAGAGAACAGTTTGGAAGAGGAAAGTAAGTAAATATGATAGGTCTTATCTCAGTGACCTAGAGGGGGTTACCCTATAGACTTACTGTTTTATCTCTCAGAAAACACTAACCAGTAATGTTTACTCTCAATCTTTTTGTTCTTATTGTTAATTGAAAATAGATTTGCTTTGACATAATATATTCTGACTATGGTTTCCCCTCTCCCAAGTCCTCCCGGATCCTCCTCTAACACTTCCTTCATCCACCCAATCCCATATTTTTACTGTGCCATTCTCATTGTAAAATGATCAGGCATCAATAATAATAATAATAATAATAATAATAATAATAATGATATAAGGCCAACCAGAATAGGGAAAATTAAACAGAGACAGAAAAGACACATATAGACACTGAGACATAGTCATTTGTACACTCAAATATAACACTTTAAAACAAAATCAGTGCCTATAATAGAATAGATAAGCAAAAGAGCTTCAAGGTAAAACAAAACAATATAAAAACAAAACAAAACAAAACAGATGCCCAGACAAGACTTGTAAGACAAAGTCTCTCCAAAAAATACTATTAAACTTGACTTGCAATTGTCATCTACTACTGGGCCTGGGGCCTGGCCTTAAATATGGATTGTAGACAGTTTAAAAATCAATCAAATAAAACTAATTTTTCTTTTTTGCAAGTGTTATCCATTGGAGTTAGCTTCTGGGTTAGGGATGGGGACTTGTGTCTACTTTCCCTCTCAGCACTGTGACTGTGTCTGGCTTAGACTTATTCAGTCCATAGAATGTTCCCGCCATCTATATAATTCCACATTTACATCCATCCTCTCGTGGCTTGATGGTCCTGTTACCTTAGAGCCTTCCATCCCCACCAGGCTCTTACAATCGTTCTGCCTCTTCTTCTTCAGACTTCTGTGAGTCTTGAGTGGAGGGATCTGATGGAGACATCCTTAAGGACTAAATCTTTCATAGTCTCTAAGTGTACATTGACCAATTGTGAGTCTTTTTGTCTCATCTTTTATGGGAAGAAGCTTCCCTGATGATGGTTGAGAAAGACATTGATTTACAAATATAGCAGAATGTCATCAGGAGGCATGGTATTGTTATGCTTCTTTGGCAAAACAGGGGTAGTTTATTTTTTTCCTAGTGTTTGAGATATGTAGTCTCAGTGTGGTTGGACGTTGTAAATAGATCTACTTCACAGTCGAGCTATATCAATCTTGGGAGTACACACAAAGAACTCTGCATCGTACTACAGAGACACTTGCTCAACCATAGTCCTCTCTATTCGTGACAGTCAAAAATTGGACACAATTTATGTGTCTAGCAACAGATAATAATGAAAATGTGGTAAATGGACCCAGTGGAATAATACTCAGGTATTTTTTAAAAATTCATATAATTTTCAAGTAAATAAATGGAGATAGGAAAAGTATTCCATATGAATCAATCTAAGCCAAAAAAGAAAAATGTGGAGTATATTTGTTTATCTGTAGAAGTTTGCTAATATGTCTTTGATGGGAGGCAAAAATCCATGTAACAACAGAAGTTACATACAAAGTAAGGCACTAGAGTTGAGACAGGATATGCCAAAGAAGGAGTAATAGAATAGACAGCTATGGGTGGAGGGGGTGATAGCTATAATGGGAGAATCACATAGGGAGGGGAGGGAAAGGAGGTTTAGGGAAAATGTGGTGAGGGAGAGGTAAAACTAAGGGTCATACAGAGACCTACTATAGTAGAAGTTAGTGTGTGTGTGTGTGTGTGTGTGTGTGTCTGTGTCTGTGTGTGTGTGTGTTTGTGTGTGCGTGTCTGAATGAAAGAAATCTAAATGCAATTTTCAAATAGCAGGGGAAACAAGCTCTAACTAGACATCTTTTTGTCATCAAACGAAACTTCCATTGCCATAAAGGGGCTACATAAAAATCAAGTTATTGGTTAAAGGGGTCCTGTGAAAATTCCCAAACAACTCAAGCTATTGCCAAAGCTATTGATTGCTAAATATGGACCCCTGATTTGCTGAGATTATTTAGACTTTTATAATGGTCATCAATTCACGTAGTAGAGATTTGGGAATATATACTTCCTTGTAAGTGCATAAAATCTCATGTTGCTAAGACAGTAGTTTACAACATACCTGACAGAACACAAGAAACTACAATTACCACAGGATATATTGAACCTGTATGTTAAGAGCTCAAAGGAAATGATATCTATCTAGGCCAAAAATTTTGATTTTTTACCATTACAAATAAACATTATTGACATTATGAGTTTATTGTTTAGTTTATTAGTCATAATTATGTTAACTTCTCAGCTTAATAATTGGAATATTTCTACTTTGTTTGAGTCTGATTCTGATATGTTATCTACCCATCCTTTCAAACTGATTTTCCAATTCATTGTGTGGCTTTACTCTGTTTGTTTAAAGCTGAGCCAGCATGCACTCAATAAAAATAACTCTAGTCGAGAGTCTCAGTGCTATGTAAAGCACTTGGGCAGCATTTTCCAGTGTGCTATGACTGAGATTCAAAGATTTTGTGAGCAGGTGTTTTCAGTCCACCAAATTTACTAATACGTTCACCTGCCTACCAACCCAAAATGTGGCCAAGTGACTGAAGCAGATGGACTTGTGTGTTTTCCTTCCTTCTCCTTTATGAAAAGCAAAAGGGGCTTAGAAACCAGCATTTCTTTCTTAACCAGTCAAACAGGTTCTGATAGAAAATGCCATAGAGTTGGACCTGGTAAATAGTTTCTGTTGATGTCAAGCCCTGTTAATTATAAGCCCTCTGGGTGAATTTAGAAAGGACTGCTTTTTTCTCTCCATGTTTTAAGCATGCATTAATGTTACAAAGAGAGTCATAGTGAGAACTTGGTAAAGATCTGGAGGCAAAAGGACCAAAAATGACACATTACCCATGAATGGCTCTCCTGGATGGTTCTATGTTTTAATTTTTTACTAAAAGGAACATAAGCTCAATTCATTAATGACAACTTAGATGTCCCTCTTTGACTTCAATTTCCTGTGAAGTTTCTTGCTTGTAAACTTTTAAATTTGTAAATTGAAATTCTCTTATCATTGTATCACACCAATTGACCCTATAGCCAATTGGAAATCTCATGAAGTTTGTGGGTTTCATCTTCTTTAATATTTTATTATTCTTAGGAAGGAGAAACAGGTATACTTTCAAGTGTGTATTTTTCCCTTGATGTATTTTAATAGTATGAATATATTTGTTTGAGTTATCACCAATAAATATGACATTGATCATATTTTTTTATTAATGCGTTTATTTACATTCCAGTCATTGTCCCCCTGTTGGTTCCTCCCACAGTTCCTCATCCCATTCCTCCTTCCCCTTGCTTTGAGAAGAAGGTGCGCCCCGGTCTCCACCAGGCCTCTTCCTTTCCCGGGATCTCAAGTCTCTCCAGGATTAAGCACATCTTCTCCCACTGAGGCCTGACCAAGCAGACCTCTGATGTATTTGTGCCAGGGGCCTCAGACCGGTCTGTGTATGCTCTTGGTTATTACATGAGACAGGCGCAGATACTTTGACCATATTTTTATGACACTTTTGATCATATACATGTTCATATAGATAATTCTTAGGAGAAAAATCCAAATATAACAAAAACAACACTGGTATCCTTAAGATGACTAAATACCATATTTATAATTACTATTTTTCTTTATTGCAAGAATAACAATAAGAAAAAACTTTAAAATATGTTTTTAAAAACTTAACTATTAATTTTGTCTAAATTTTAATTAAGCTGTCCTCACTTCTAACTTTCTAGTTGTTCTGATTTTTATAGTTGTATAGGAACACTTTTCTATACACAAACATGTACACTTATAAGAATTCAGAATATTTTCTGAATTTCCAACTGAATTATTTTGATAAAAGTTTGTTAATTAAAAGATAAAAGATTCTAAAATGGTAAGTCAAAACAAATTAATGTGCATATTATTTAATTTTAAACACAGGTATATAATTAGATACAAGTAATGTGAAATACTCAGCAAATTAATGTTACAGTTAATGTTTCTAGTTAAGTGATTAGGCAATAAACATTCTAAGTGGTAATGTGGAAAGACTAAGCCAGTCAAATTAACTTCTGGGAAGTGGCAGAGTAACAAAGTATTGATCTGTTTACCAGGCTACTTGAGCTCTGTAACAGTCTAGTTAGGATGACAATGAACAGTTTCCATCACTCTGTGACTTGGTAACAGCATTAACGATGCCATTTGAATTTATGTGCTTAATGTTTGTGTTAGTTTCGTCCACGTTTTAAGGATACTATATGGCAATTCCCTTCTACTGTGGATCATATTTTAAGGGAACAAAGAAGAAAAAACTCTTAACTAAGAACATTTTATGTTTCAAAAGTGTAGAAAGCTAGAAAGACAGCTAAGTGTGTAAAGTTGTTGCTTCCCTTTCAGGAATAATAATATAAATTCAAGCTCATGAACTGACGTAACAAAGAATAAGGATTCTGTCTTTTGTATTCTCTTTACTGCAGAGACAGAGATGGTTGGCTTCCTGGCCATCCCATCTAACCAAATTGTTGAAATTTAAGTCAATAAGACTTTATGTCAAAAAAAAAAAAAGGAAAGTAGACGACATCTATGTATAGCCATGAAAACATACTCAAAAATGTGCACCTATGCATGTTGGAAGGTGCACACCTTCCTAATCCCCCTATCCTCTTACAAACAAATAAGGAAAAAGCAAACACTCTCTTTATATTACTCCAACTTTTCTGTAATTCTCTTTCTATGGTTTGTCTTTTCTGTACTCTACAACCTCTTTCACGACTCGAGAGGAAGCTTCCTCTATATTGACCGGTCAATACACCTGGAATTGTTTCAAGAATATTGTAGCAGATGTGCTATTATTTAAAGGTCATAGATATATTTTTAGAAAACACATCGAATGTGAAGTTAAACACACACAGGAAAGGGGAGGTAATGTTCTGGGCAAGGTAAGAGACTGATTAGACTCTGAGTAAGACAACTTAGCTGATAAAGAATATGGATGCTTGTCAGGAAGCCCCTGGAAAATATACAGGTGGTACAATTGTTTCTAATTGTACTTGGAATTTTCTGAGCAAAGAAAAGTATTTTAACATACTTTAACTAATATTACCCTTAAAAATAATATAGTTTCTGAGACCACTGACTGCTTCCTAACAAATGCTAAGAAACTGGAAGAAAAGAGTGCCTTCATCATAAGAGGAAGTGATGACCCTCAACATAAGCTTAAGTGGATAATCTATCTACTACATCCTTATAGTTAGGTTTACAAAGAAATGCATCCAGAATAAAAGTTGAAATTTAAGTAAGTACCAGATAAATTTAACCAAATGTGTGATAATGACAAAACAAATATTGAATGAAGTCTAAAATCAAAAGGACAGCTACCTCTACAAAAAGGCCCAGTGTGTTGTTACTAGCCATTTTTACATCCTCGGAAAGATAAACCAGCCATAACTCTTAATGACCCACAGATAATAGTGATGAAATACATAAAACAAAGCCCTTAAATTGTTATGATAAGGTTATAAAATCACAATGCAATGTTAATTTTGATATATAGCTTTCAGAAGTGATGGATGCAGTAAAACTAATTGAAGAATGATTTATGAGCTTTATAGAACACATTACCTAGTTCCATTTAGTAAACTTACTTAGGACATTTGATTTTATATGAAAATCGATGTGTCTTGTTGAATTATATCAAAAATGAATTTTATTGTTCTCCTTAGGGAAATATATTTATTGACAACAGTGATTAGGAGAATAATCTAAGGGAAGAGAAAGAAAGACAGAAAGAAAGAAAGAAGAAAGGAAGGAAGGAAGGAAGGAAGGAAGGAAGGAAGGAAGGAAGGAAG
>NW_021604622.1:18120558-18121133 GCF_004785775.1 Grammomys surdaster
AAGGAAGGAAGGAAGGAAGGAAGGAAGGAAGGAAGGAAGGAAGGAAGGAAGACACTAACTTCAGAGAAATATAGGAAGACACAGCTTTAAAACATAAAATAAATGCTCAATTTGATGGAACTACTATAGAAATGACTTTACAATGGAAATAGATATACAATATGTAACCACCAAGAAACATCAAAAAGGTAAGATAAATTCTTAATGAAGAAAAAACAAAAAATAATTCAAATATTTGCAGAGTATTTCTCTATAGAAACACACTGCAGAACAATATGGCTGTTATACATAATTTCTTACCTTTTCTAATATGTGTGTGTGTGTGTGTGTGTGTGTGTGTGTGTGTGTGTATTTGTAATATATGGCTTATAATTGAATGCAAATATGCACCTAAGTGTGCACATGTTAATTCCAGTGAAAGACTTTAGATGTCTTCCTCTATATTGCTTTTTTTTCCCTTGCCTTGAGAAGGGGTTTCTCCCTGAACCTGAAGCTCCCCAATTTGGCTATGCTTTCCAATAAACCTGCATATAATATAATATAATATAATATAATATAATATAATATAATATAAT
>NW_021604622.1:18121143-18127001 GCF_004785775.1 Grammomys surdaster
ATATAATATAATATAATATAATATAATATAATATAATATAATATAATATAATATAATATAATATAATATAATATAATATAATCTGTTTTAGATTGGCTGATTTCTTTTGTGGCTGAGAAATATTGGCTGAGTCATCTCTGCAGACTACCCCAAAACAAAGACCAGCTTTGGGGGGCCATATGTCTATTATTAGTCAAACTGGTTATCCCTCAGTTTCTGAGACTGAGATACTACTAGCTCCACTGCACATGAATCTGGGTGTCACTACCGACAAGCTCCAAAATACTTGCAACCCTATGTCAAATACATACATTTTGTTATTGTTGACTTTCTGAGTTGTCATATCACTTAGAAAATTATGGTTCAAGTCTGAATGTGAACCCTACTTCTCCATTTCTGAGATGAACTGATCTCAGAGTCCTTCACTTGCGTGATGGAAAACGTGGGATGTGGGTAAGTTGGACTCATAGCTCAGTCACTTAGCTGGTAGAATGAAGCATGCAATGTGTAATCCTGCCAAAACCACAAGGATGTGAAAGGAAGGCTAGAGTGAAAACTAGAAGGTTGACTGGACAGACACAGACAGCAGACACAGCTCTAACATTTTAGCACAGTCCATGACTCAATCTCTTCAAGGTCCAGAACTTAATCAGAGTGTCCAGTTATGGCTGCTGCAGTATTTTAGGATAATAATAGCCTAAGTTAATTACCAATGTGGGCTTGTGTAATCTGGTTCAATAAGACACAGTCAGTCAGTCAGTACAGGTTCAAACTTCTAGTATCTGACCCTACAGTTTATTTATCCTAGGAATATTTAAGTAAAGTGCAACTTTGACAAAAGTTTCCTAGAAGCAAATATCTCAATCCCATGTGTGTTATAAAGCCTAAGGCATGATTACATTGAAACTCTTTTGCAAAGTACTTGTTACCTCTTCCATAAAGATGGGTTGTATAGCTTAAGGGCCTAGAGAGGATCTGGTATGGTTTGGATCATACAGATAGCGTGGAGGTAATCAAGTACATATGACATCTTCCCTTAGGACAGTTCCATTTACAAAGCTAAAGTTAAAGGTCTGGGAAAGAAAGTCTGCAATAAATATAATAGTCTAGGGGATTTGGCTGCAGCCTGACCCTACAAATAACCCAGATGACCAGGCTATTAACTCTATCCACTCCCAGCCTTCTGGGTAGAAAACAAGCATACATCCCTTCCACCAAAGGCACAAGCCTGTGTGTTTAATGTTCCTGTTTTTTTCTGGTGCTTAACTAGGAGAACAAGCATCTTGTGTACACTACATTATGGAACCTCAAGCATAAACTCAACATAAAGTTTCATAAAGTAAAACTATACAGCCATAAAAAGGAAAGAAACTAAATGTATTGTATATTTGTATTGTATGATTGTAGTATATGAGTCTGTATTTTTATATCTATTTTATTAATACACATACATAATAAATATAAATATAGAACCTACTACATGAATTAATTTCATTCAATTACATATTATTGCAAATCCCCCACACAGAAATATAAGAGATATGATCTACTTAAATAACAATAAATCAAAAAAAGTAACAATAAGTCATCCACCAAGAGTGATAATATCATGATCCAGAAATCAAAATTCAATATACATAAAATAAATGAAATAATAAATATGAAGCTAAACATTATTATCAAAATGGTAATTGGAAAATTGTCAAGTCTGTGGAAATAAGACAAACTTCCAAATATCACAAATTGAGGACGTATAACAAAGAAAATGATGAAACACTTTAAAATGAACCAGGGTAAGAACACTATACCAAAAACCTTGGAGGTGAGCCCTGTTGACACATGGCTGTAATCTCATCTACTTGGTGCTCTGACATGACACAGGGCTATAACGCCACCTACTTGGTACTCTGAAGCAAGGGGTCCACAAGCCTAGGTATCCCAGCCCTACGGTGGCTCACAGAGCAGCTGAAGCAGTGTAGTCAGTACCTGTGTCATAATCAAAAGTAAAAGGAGGTCTCCTGTTTCCATTGTGTTTGCAGACAGTCCAGAAACCTGTCCCAACAGCCTCAATTGAGATGTTCCATGACATTTATATCAAGCTGTGTCTGAAACAGCAGTGTTTCATTGAACACAGGTGCATGAAAGATTAGGTAAATTCCTTTAAAGTGACATGCGTAAAAACATTGTGCTGTAACGAATACACAGACCCAACACACAACACACACACACACACACACACACACACGGCACTTGGTATGTACACTCAAGCAGCTTATGCCTATTTCTTAAAAGCAATAGCAAGCACCCCAAGATGAGCTTTGCTCCTTGTAGAGGAATTTTAATAAATAAGTATAACTGCTCTGGTAATGAATGGCATGCAAAAGCCTTCTAGGTCTATGTGATCTGACCGGAATGCAGACATGTTTTGCTATGGCTAAGGTACATACACAAGCTTAATACACACATTTTATCCCTAAAATTGAAGGTAAAGTTAGTTTGTAGAAGGAAGCACTCATGTTTGATAGTGATGTCTAATTGAGAGGCAGACAACGTGACAAATCAGAGAAAAAATTGACAGCATGAGTCAGAGACAGGATACACACAACTTTCTCAAGAACAGCACAGAAAACAGAGGCTACTTAAAAGCAGTGTGTGTGTGTGTGTGTGTGTGTGTGTGTGTGTGTGTGTTGATGGGTAGTGGAGTTGTGTGTATATAGCAGTTATAACAGGACACTTTTACAGAGACAGTTTGCAGAAAATACAAGCTAGACACAGGTGAAGACAGAAAAAGCCAGAGAATGAGAAGGAGGCAGAAGATTAGACTACACTGCTAACGTTAGAATGAGGCCAAGCAGAGCAACTCAGCCATAAGCTGAGAGAAGCCAGACTGAATCAGTCATCTTGGAAGATTAGATTACATAGACATGTAGGCATGTTTTCGTGCACTCTGCAAAGGCTATTGTTAGCAATCAGGCACCTTGCCGGCCAGCCTAAAGGAGACCTCGGAACAATGCTGACAATCAAGTCCATCTTCCTAGCCAGCCTCTGATAGATTCAGTGGGATAAGACACATCATCACTGGCTGCCCAGAGGCACATTTCCATTGTCGCCCCTGTTGCATGTCCTCCTGAGCATGACCCACGGCCAGATAAAAAGACTGTTTCTCCTCCCAGCAACCCTTCTTCCCTTCCTTCTTGAAAAGATAGCCTCTGTGTCCCCCTCACCCCTCCCGTTAATAAACTCCCCACACATGTCCTGTTGCATGCTATGATTTTGTCAGAGACTGCTGCTTAGTTCCCCGTCAGTTATCCTGGTGTTATTCAAATGCTGATTTCCCTGCTCTCAGGTCTTGTTTCAATCTGGACACAGCATTGTAATGCTTATACTAAGACTCTTGTGTCTCAAACTTTTGTAAACAATTCTTACCATTTATTCTCTGCCTTGTCAATAAATCCTGATCACCCAGTGGCTGGGCAGAAGAATGAATAGAGAAGAGACAGAGGGACCCGGGAGTTAGATGTGAAGCCACTAGGAGACGGTCCAAGAAGACAACAGAGGAAGAAATATCTGAAGCAGAGAGAGCTAGACTACTAAACATCAAGTATCATGGAGATGGAACTTGGGATAGCCAGATTAACACAGAGGGTTACAGTTATCATTTAACTGCCCAGTATTGAGGTTCAACTTGAAGTAAATCTCGCTTTCTATTTGCCGTTGTTAGGGATTACAGCCATCAGATTAATTCTCTGCTTACACTTCTATTAATCTAATTTATTTTACATGGAGGCCGAGAGCTTCCTGGCCTAGGCCGAGGGATAGTTAGAACAGAGAGAGAAATGCTCTGAGCTAGCCCAATACGATATTCACACAGCTTGGTTATAGCGCTCATCTCATCCCTTTATCTGAGGCGATAAACGTGAAATTTACATTTCCTGAGGGGAGAAATAGTCAAACAACGTCCTCCTTTTCCCTATACATGAATTATCTATGATTATTATATTAAAGTTAAATGAAAAAACTAAATGTGCCAAAACACAGCTCCAAGAATGCTGGACTCAATGGACATTTAGTAATTCATTTACTTCCATTCGAATTGATTCTGAATAAACAAATAATTTTAACTGAAACTTTAAACAAGAATATTACAGAAAAAAATAAAACAGCATTCTCATATATTGGTGTAAGTATATGGAAAATAAATTAAGATAACTAATGTGATATATATATAGATAGATATAGATATAGATATAGATATAGATATATCCCCTTTAGTAGCAACTTGTTACGATTTTAATAAGCTGGCTCAGTAGTATTAGATATTTGAATACTTGTTCTATAGCTGGTGGCCTAGTTATAGGATGTAGGTCACTGGAGGTGGGCTTTGAGAATTTAAAGACTCCTGCCATTTCCAATTCATTGTCTCTGAAGCCTGCTTGCAGTTTCAGAAGTCACTCTCAGCTTGCTGCTTCAGCCACCATGCCTGCCCGCTGCCACACTTCCCTGTGGTGATGATGAGGAACTCTAATCTCTCTGGGCTGGAGTCGTCTCTTCTATAAACTTTTTAGTCATGGTATTTTGATATGGCTATAGAAAAGCAATTATTAAACAAGTGGTATGATACTATACTGCCATGTATACTTAATAAAGTAAATTTATTGCAATAAGCCCTCCTGTGCTTATTGCAGGACAGTCTATATTAGTCAATGTAACCAACCAACATACCTATTTCCAGATAAATTAGTAAGGTATATATCACTAGTGGGATCCAATTCAAAGATAAAACTCAACTGTGGTACAGTAAACACAATGAGCATTGATCAGAAAGCAGAAGTACCATATACACCTACTGAAGCATGAATGCTAAATTTTTGTACTTATTAAATTATATAATAGAATAGTTTTACAAAAGGTTAATCTGGAGTAGAAATGAAAACTATGGAGAGATTGGCCAAGAGTACAAAATTACAGTGAGAGAGAAAACAATAAGTTCTGAAGACACACACACACAAAGAAAACCACGCATTTGTAAACATGCATCCTTTCATTTACATGCTTACGTTTCATAGCACTGAGGGCATAGAGGCAACGTACGAAGGGCATCATCTAATAAATGCTAATGTTATTTTCTAAACTTTGTATGCATTGACGGTACCCCAGAGGGCTGGCAATGAGGCCCAATCGGTAAAGCAGAGAAACTACTATCCACGTTGATGACTCAAGTAGACTCCTAGAGGCTCACACGGTTGAAGGAAAAGGTTGGTCTCTGACTTCCATACACATTTCATGGCAAGTATCAATACATACACACACACACATTCCTAGAAATAGATACAGACATAAACAGGCATTTGTTTTTAGCAAAATAAAAACAAAAGACAATATAAGCAATTGCACCTGGAAAAGAACATTTAGGAGTAGTCTGCAGCAGAAATCACATGTGATAAACTAGGTGCAATGTATGTCCTGTTTTCCTACCTCCCACATTCTCCGCATTTCCCTTCTGCTACATCAAATGGCATGGGCTTTGTTACTAAAAATACAATTACTTCTGGGATGAGAGAGAAAATGAAGGCTCAGTGAAATCGCCTGCTGGGTGCATTTGAAAGAAAGGCTTATTGTAGATAGAGAAGAGGGAACAGTCTGAGGCATCTGGAGAAGTCCAGACCTGCTGCCATATGTAAACTGGAACAAACTGGGAGAAGCGTAGTAGGGAAGATTTGGGAATTGGGTCTGGTGAGAAGGGCCAGGAGGCCAGAGTGGGGGCTTTGGTATTCATAGCAGGCACATGTTACTAGGGATCTGAGGATCCAGGAGAGAGAGAGAGAGAGAGAGAGAGAGAGCGAGTCAGTGTGTTGATA
>NW_021604622.1:18127101-18197299 GCF_004785775.1 Grammomys surdaster
AGGGAGGGAGGGAGGGAGGGAGGGAGGGAGGGGAAGAAGAAGAAGAGGAGGAGGAGGAGGAGGGGAGGGAGGAAGAGAGAGAGGGAGAGAGAGAGAGAGAGAAAGAGAGAGAGATCGATTCAGTGTTTTGATAAATAACCACGGGTATTTCAATAGAGAACCATATGTTCCATTTACCAGACACAAGACAAGATCATGGAAATGGGTCCTTTTGGAAGACAGAAACCCATTTGATAGGTTTCTGAGGAATGTCATCAGCAATTCTTCCATAGTTTTTGACTTTTGGGGTTAAGAACATAACAGGGAGATATCTCTATGGGGTGTGCGCTCTCTTTGTAGGCAAGAGAACACAAATTTTGATCCCCAGATTCCACAAAAATATCCAGCGTGGTGAAAGCTCACTATTTGCGTCAATGATAATAAAATGATTCTTGGAGTTCACTGGACAGTCAGTCTAGCCAACATAGCAAGTCTCAGGTTGAGTAAAAAAGGCCTCATCACAAAAATCTAAGAGCAGAGGAATAGAGAACGACACTGTATCAACTCTTGGCTCCCACCTATATGTACGTATATGCATGCATATATACACATACATATCACATATACCATATACACACACATATAAGAGAAAATAAAAGATACATATCTCACTTCCATTTGAGCATCAAAGGAGACATGTTTTGAAATAGAAGGGTCAGTCATGGCCATTTTCTTATGGCATTTGATGTTATTTGGGATGACTCAGGGAAACCTCTGAAAATAAACTCCCCATTGAAGGCTGTGAAAACTCAGCATGCATTCAAACAGTAACATTTTGAGATACATTCTATGTGTTTCTCAGTAGGGTATGAAGTAATGTTGCTTAAAGTTCAAAATTTCAGAAAAACAGGTCATTGACTAGCTTGAGAAGGGGCTGAGACGTCAGAGGCAGAATGTGCATCTCTGTTTTGTGCATTTGCACAGTGACTAGAGTAATTGTACATAAGTGTCTAGCACAATAGCCACATACACAGAGGAAGTACCTGACAACTTCTAATAAATTCAGGAAAATGGTATTTCCTTTCATGGTGTTAGATTGTTCTTTATCTGATGAAAATAGTATTTTTTTTGATAAGTTGTCTTTGTGTTTTTGCATGCATACTTGTTCATATATATCCTATGTGTCAAACCTCTAGTAAGGGGAACACAATTCATATATGGCAGGAACCTAGCTTGAAATGGTTAGACACTGTCTGACTTAGGATGTTGCATTGTTCTGCATCCATGTAACTGGAATAACTTTTGTCATTTGTATACGAGACTAGAGTCTCCACCATTTGTTCAGACACTGTGGTGCTGCACATATACACAGGTATGGAAGGTTGGATGTTCCCATTAAGACTATACATGAGAACATCTAGTTCTGAGTGTTAATTTCACAAGTATCTAATGCTTGTTAAAACAGTGCTTACCAGAATATATGGACAGTTATCTACTGCTAAGATTGAAACAAGGTTTATACGAATGTGTGTTTGATGAAAGTGTTTCCTTCAGTGAATCTGAATATGATTCCTTAGACTTTAAATTTTATAGCTTAAGTTTTTCCTTGGTAATTTTCTTATTGTTGGTATAATATATAAATTTCAATACATATATATGCATTTTTGATTAGTATATTTAATAAAAATCAACAGGGGCCTAAGTGATGGCTTGAATAAAAAGAACGGTGAGCATTCCTGATGGCCAGAGTATGAGTCTACAGAAGCTGTATACAAAACAGTATGCAACAATATGCATATGTCATTTGAGCATTCCTGTGCTAACATGGGAGACAAAGTTGTTTTTAATTCACCCAGAAATTTAAAGGTCACATAGCCTAGAATTCTCTGTTAAGTGGCATTTTAAAAAAGACCCTTTCTCAATAAGGTGGAAGGTAAAAGGTGGCTACTGAAAGTTGTCCTTAGATGAGTGATGGTAGAGGGGTTTTAATTTCTCTTTTTAATACGATACTGACACATATTGGTGACTCTGAGCTTATGTCTAATACAGTTCACCAACACAATTGGAGCCTTGACTGAAGAGTTGTAATGAGTTTAATCAACAGACATGGGCACCTGAGCATGGGCACACATGCATACCCACATGCTTACACACACACACACACACACACACACACACACACACACACACACAAGATGCATATTGGATATATGTATATGTAAAAAAACTAGGAAGTAAAATTTTAAGTAAAAGACTTTCCAGTTACAACTCTCGTAATAACTACATTTCAATTCATAGTAAAATATTCTGTGATATCTAATATATTGTCTACTGATCTGTATTAAGCAAAGTTATTTCACATTATTTCATTGTGGCTTAGAAGAAAGGGACTCTACAGGGACACTTGTAGCTCGTGTTTACAAACACACTCAGCACTGTAATGATGGCTGGTAAAATACCAGGAGTTATATCCTATTACAGAGAAAATTAAAGTCTCTAAAGCATCATACAAAAATATATTGTATGTCTATCCTCTACTTTCAAACTTTATATGACACAGATTCAAGAAAGAATAAAGAACACAGTTTCCTTGTACAATAGAGAAAAATGGGGACAAAGATATGAGAGAAAGAATGACAGGAGAGAAAAGAGGAACAGGAAGTGCTGATGGGAATGGAGAAGACAGAGAAATGAGAACACAACGCACAGAGAAAACTGAAGACGACAGTATTTAATTTCATTAAATTAAAGGTTTAATTTTTAAAACTAAGCTTTTTGAAGATTTCCTTTCCAACACTGAGAAATTACTAGATGTATCTAGCCTGTAATGCACAAATTTTTGCCCAAGATTTCTTTTCTGCATTTAATGATTTCTTTTTGGTCTTCTCAGGAATATACTTAATTGTTATTTGTTTCTGGTCCATTTTAGAGTACTTTTTAAAAAAATCATTATCAAGCAGCTATTATTTTCTACATTTTATATACATTCTACTTGGACATGTTTGATCCAATGTCTCCATGATTGACACAGGTCTCTTCAGGAAAAGTCTCTTAGTGATCCAAGAAGCATGAGCTATTAGTTCTATCTCCTGCTCCTGAAGCCAAAGAAGACATTAGCAGCACTCGTTAATCCCACAAGGTTTGTGACACTGATACACCTGCATATCCCCCAGACAGTGCATCTGGTAGATCAAAGTGGTTTGTAGTTGGGCTGGTGTTTGCATTTCGATTGTGGTAGCATGCAGGGTACTATCCTGCCCCAAAGACAGTAGCACATAAGGATGAAGCCTCTATGTAGGCACCAGATCAACTTCTCCGAGTTCAATGTGTTGTGTATGTGTTATCTAAAGCAACGAGACCTTGCTATCCATTTGTGGAAAAAAATTATAGTCTTGACAACTGTCTGGTTTGTACAGGGATTCCCCTGGGGCCCATTGGCTTATAATCAAATTAGATGAAACCCAATCCCAGTACTGGAAGTTTCATTTTGTTACGAGACATGTCCATTTGGGGATCTTCCTCATTATTTAGTGATTTCATTTATTTCATTTAGATCATCTTAATCTCTCTGTCTCTGTATATCTCTGTATTTCTCTCTGTGTCTGTCTCTGTCTCTGTCTCAGTATGTCTCTCTCTGTCTCTCTCTGTCTCTCTCTGTCTCTCTCTGTCTCTCTCTGTCTCTCTCTCTCTCTCTCTCTATCTCTATCTCTATCTCTCTCTCTCTCTCATTTTCTCAAATAGCCCTTGGTTTTAACGGTCCCTCCCTGCACACCCTCTTCCCCTCATTACTTGACACTCCCATCCCAGCTATCCACTCCCCTTCCATCCATATGCGACAGAGTAAGATAGTGCAAGACTTCATTTATCTTGGAATCTTGTTAAGGCCATTTCAAGTTCAACTCAAATTTGATCTATTTGAGAAGAATCCAATGAAAACTTACCTAACCCTATTCTAGGAACCAAATGCCAACATCAGAATGTCCTAGCTAATTTATCTTAGCTTCTGTTAAATTACTTGCTTTGAATTAATTGGTTTTGCAAAGCCCCTGCAGCTGCTGAGTGGAAGCCAGGATGTAGTTTCTGCCAAAAACAAATATTCTGGACACTTGGCACTGTACATAGGTCTCTGAATTCCTGATTTCTTCCCATCCACCTAGAATAAAGACTTTCAATTGGCTCTGTACTGTATCTTAATGGTCATCTCTGGTGGGCTACCCATAACACATTACTGTCTATTCCAATTCAGAATTCTAAAGATTTCTGCCCTTTGTAACTTGAATATTTTCAAAACCTACTTTCAATGATGGTTCTTAAATACATTAACCTCCGTTTTCTCTCACCGCTCTCCAGAGGTAGTGGAAAAGAAAGGATATGTGAAAGTAGACCTGTTTAGAAATGTTTCTTTGGAGCAACTCCCATGTGTGCTGTCTGGAAATCAGCAATACAGTTCACAGGTTTTCAGGGCAGCGTGATATATTCACAATCATTTCATTGATACATGACCAGTCCAGTTTGGTAGAGTTGGGTTAGCAGCACTGGTGGCATGAACTAGCAGGAAAAGCCAGGCCTAGGCCTCAGCACAAGTCAGTAAGAGGGGTCAGGGCCAACACTAAGACTGGGAAACTTTCTTGGCTATTCTTTTCTCAGTAAAGTGAAGATCAGCAAAGCCAAGATCAGTGAAGAGGAAAGACCAACAGTCATTTAGCTATGCAAACAAGCCAAACTCAGCCTCTGTCACTGTCCATTGAGTCATTTTTATACTCCTTCCAAACATCACATATTCTCCACTGGTCTTGCCTCAGTATGCGTGCCTGTCACAGCTGACAATACTCTGCCAATCAGAGTCAGAAAAAGCAGCAAAAAAACTGCAACATACCACCAGAAGTTTTTTTAGTGTGTTTCTCTCTACGGAGTCCTGACAAATGGAGCTCAACTAAGCAATGTAAGGCAGGCCAATTCATGCATGTCATTAGCAAAGAATTCTTTATCACGTGTCCTTTCACGAGCTTGCAGAACATCCTCTCACCTGTGTCTGCTTCCGGAAAACATTCCTTCATGTGGCTGCCCCAGCAAAACACCATCCAACCCAATTGACTTCCCAAAGAACCCTTAAGTTTCCACTTCAGTCTTTCCTAGTCCTTTACTCAATACCTAACCTCTGAGGTTCTATATATTGTAGGTTGGCTATCATTGACTTAACAGCTAATATCCACATATAGGAGAACACATACCATATTTGTCTTTCTGCATTGGGGTTACCTCACTCAGGATAATTTTTCCTAGCTCCACCAATTTACCTACAAATTTCATGACTTCTTTTTTAAAAAACAATACAGCCAAGTAATATCTATTATGCAAATATCTCACATTTTCTTTATCCAATTTTTCCTGTTGAAGTGGCCAAGAACTAGAGACTAGATAGCTTAGGGGACTGTGGTAAAACTAAATGCTATTTTTAAATAGCAATAAAAAGACTCCTAATGACAATTTGCTATATTTATAGGAGAGTGCCTTGCTCAGCTATCATCAGGGAAGCTTCTTTGTGCAGCAGATGGGAAAAATAGAGACCCACCGACAGACTGTAAAGACTGAGAGACCTTGGAACACTCAGCCCTAAAGGGAAGGGCTCCATGAAATCCCTAACCTCTGGGCCTCAGGACACACTGTAGAGGAGGAAGAAGGAAGAATATAAGAAGAAGAGGGGATGGAGGACATAAAATTATATTTCTCTAAGTTAACATATTCAAAACCCACACAAACTTGGAGAGAGTAAGTCAGCACGCACAGGACCTGGCCTGCACAGGTCTATACAGGTTCCTTTCTGTATATATTTTGGCTTCAAGTTCAGTGTTTGTAAGAGGTTCTTAAGTGTAGAAATGAGCGAGCCTCTGTTTCTTCTTACTTCTCTTGGAGTCTTCTTTCTTTTCATTTGTTTTGACTGAAGGAAGTGGAAGAAGTAGAAGAAGGGGAAACCTTAATCAGGATATATTATGTTAGAAAAAATTATTTTAAATAAAAGAAAATTAAAAAGAGCTATACATAAAAAGATAAAGAAAATATTTTATATTTAATTCTGTGAAAATTTGTTATTAAAAATAAGAATATTTTAAAATTATAAACACATTTTTCACTTGTATTGACTTTTTAAATTCATTCTGTCATAAAAGGAATGGATGATTTATTTTCTTCTCTTTTTGTCTCTCTGTCTCTGTGTCTTTGTCTCTCTCTCTCTCTCTGTCTGCCTGTCTCTCTCTCTCTCTCTCTGTGGTGTGTGTGTGTGTGTGTGTGTGCCTGTGTGTATGCATCTGTCAAAGTTTTTCTTAGTTTTAGAAGCTTGTATAGAAATAAGATTATTTATGGCATTTTCAACCAAGATTTGCTTGTGTTGCTTCCTCCCCATGTTTCCCACTCTCCCTGCCTCCTTCCTCTCCTTTGGGCTTTCTCATTTCCAGTAGCATCCTTTGTATGTTCATCCTGTGGCTTTTCTCCATGCCTCAAATCCTCAATGTAGTTTCTTCCTCAAATAGCCTCTTAGCCACTTTCACAGTCTCTCCTCACTCTTCTAGGCCCTTATTTACATGTTAACAGACATTAAAAGATCCTGCTATGAGAAAGAACATCTGACATCAATAGTCTTTTTCCCTCTTTTAAAAATTTCTTCTGCTCTCATTTTTACAACCCAACCACAATCTCCCTTCCCTCTAGCCCCCCCGCCCCGCCCAGTCCCTCTTTCCCATTTCCTTCTCCTGCAGAGCCACTGTTCCTCTATTTCCATTCAGAAAAGAGCTGTCCTCCCAGGTATATCAACCAAACAATGCAAAGAAAGTTGCACATCCCCTCATATTCATATTAGACAAGAAAACCCAGTAGGAGGAAAGAGGGACCATAAGCAGGCGGGAGAGTCAGAGACAATCTCCATTCCTGCTGTTACAAATTCCAAAAGAATACTAAATTACTCTGTGAGCCCCAGTAACCTCAGGTTAGTTGATTCTGTGGATCTCCTTGATTCTTATGGCTCTGACAATCCCCATCTTCTGCAAAATTTCCTGAGCTCTACCTAATGTTTGGCTGTGGGTCTCTACATCTGTTTCCATCAGATGCTAGGTGACACCTCTCTGACGATTATTATACTGGGCTCTTGTCCTCAAGTAACAAGTATAACAACATATCATTAGGAATCATTTCATTGACTTTTTTTCTGGTCATGTTTGGTTCTATCCTAGGTCTTTGAGACATCCAACCTCTAGTTCCTGCCCTGCCCCCACCCCACCTTTAGGGTGTTTGCCCGGAGTGTTATATCTCGGTCTTGAGATGGATCAATTTCCAATTTTCTGAGAAAATGCCCGATTTCTAAAGTGGCTGTACAAGTTTACACTCTCACCAGAATTGGAGGAATGGTCCCTTTGACATAGGCTATCTCCATTTCCTTCCTGTTGTTGACAGAATAGAAATAAACATGAGTGGCAACTATCAGTGTGATAGAACAGATAACCATTTGTACTTACACCCAGAAGTTATACAACTAACTCATGCATTGCTTCTACTCTTAATTTTTTATGTGGCATTTCAAAATTGATTCCCCTAGTGGTTTTTTGGGGGGTTGGTCTTGTGCTGCTATATATTCAAATGCTAAATTATGTACCCAAAAATCTGGTTTTCCCCAGGCTAGCAAAATGCCAGGTACACTAGTCATTGTTGTGTAAATTGTCCGCCAAAATTTAAAGCAGTTGGTTAAATAAAAGTGGCTATAGCCAATGACTGGGGAGAAGAGAGGTAGGTGGAGTTGCAGTTACAGGACTGGTGGTTGGTGTAGGAGAAGCTAAGGTGGGAGGAGTTAGGAGAGGAAGAGGAGGAG
The DNA here is from genome assembly GCF_004785775.1 of Grammomys surdaster. Lineage (NCBI taxonomy): Eukaryota > Metazoa > Chordata > Mammalia > Rodentia > Muridae > Grammomys > Grammomys surdaster. The sequence continues at coordinate 18,134,936 of NW_021604622.1, forward strand.
TAAGGAGGAGAGGAGGAAAAGGAAGAGGAGGAGCTAGGAGACAGGTGAGGAGAGAGTGAGAGAGAGAGAGAGAGAGAGAGGGAGGGAGGGAGGGAGGGAAGGAGGGAGGGAGAGAGACAGAGAGAGACAGAGAGACAGAAAGAGGAGAGGAGAGGGAGAGATGGAGGTGGATGTTCACGTGTCTGTAGGTATTGGGTTACACTTCTGATTTATGGGTATCTTGTTACTGATCATTACCAAATAAATAGCCTTTGATTAATCTTCAAGCATTAGAGTCTCATCTTTCTACTGGGCCCACGTGGATGGTGGGATGGACTAGGCAATGCTAGCCTTGCAGAGACAGCATGGGAGGTTGAGCCATCTCCCACGCTGATGCCTCGTGGGTGGCAGGGCAGGTGTTTCTAGTTGGCCGTTTCTAGCTGCAGCACACATGTGGCCTCCGGCCTAGAAACATGGTGGCTGGGCTAGGCAGAGCCGCTGCACCTTAGATAGTCGGCCTGAGCCAGAGGCCATTTTAAATAATTACCTCAACAGGTTGGAGGTAGGGACCATGAAATCCAGGTGAGCAGAGGAAGGAAAAAGAAGAAAGAGAGGAGGAGGCCACCGTGAGTCTGGATGGATCATGAGCACATGGCTAGGGGAGCACAAATAGTCCTGGGAAGACTCAAACAGCATATACAACATGGGGAGTGCAGCTGGGAAATTAACAGTCTGGTATATAGAAAATTAGATTGGGAGTAATTAGCTCAATAACTGTGCTAAGTCTAACTAAAAACCCCATAAAACTCTGCCTTGATTATTGGAGGGCTGGCTGGGTCATATTCATAACTAATAGGGTTATTATACAACATTTAAATACCATTTACGGTGGTTATATTCATTTATACTCCTATGAGCAGTGGGTTAAGGTCCTTCCTTCCTCACTAGTATTTGTTGTAATTTTTTCATTGGTTTATTCAACGTTGTTATTCTGACGAAGGTAGAATGACATCTCAAGGTAGTTTTGAGTTGGATTGAATGAAAACTGCCCATACTAGCAGTCCACGATTAATGGAGCTGTTTGCAAAGGATTAGGGGGAGTAGATGTTGAAGAAGACAAGGCTCTGGTAGTTGGCTTTGTGTTTTTCGAGGCCCATCCATTTGCAGTTATCCTACTCTTCTTATTTGTAGATAAATATAAGTTCCCAACTATTGCTGCAGTGCCACACCTGCCTCTCTCCCACCATGCAGTGCTATGCCTGCCTCTCTCTCCCCATCCAGTGCTATGCCTGCCTCTCTCCCAAGATGCAGTGCTATGCCTGCCTCTCTCCCAGCAGGCAGTGCCAATTCTGCATCTCTCCCACCATGTAGTGCTATGCCTGCCTCTCTCCCACCATGCACTGCCACACCTGCCTCTCTCTCACCATGCACTGCCACACCTGCCTCTTTCCCACCACGTAGTTCTATGCCTGCCGCTCTCCCACTATGCAGTGCTATGCCTGACGCTCTCCCACCATACTCCTCACCATGACTGTCGTGAATGCTAAACCACTGAGATTTTATGCCCCAAGTAAGCTCTCAACACTGGAAAATAAAAGTTACTAAGGCACATACTAAATCGTTTACTTTCAGGATTTTTAATATAAATCTTTAAACTTCCATTCTACAGAATGACAGCGACTCACCCTCTGAATTTAAAATAACTCGCAAACTTTACATATCCTTTTTTTTTAAGGTTTGAAAGTTATATCAATCACCTGCCCTTCTTCATTTTTCTATTATACAAAGTATGTTCTTTAAAAAATGTTGCTTCAAAAATATCCCTGAATTCACTCAAATTAAATGCAAATGCAACAATTTAAAAAAACGTACATTAATTTCAACAGTCTCCATGAGAGTGTTCTTGCATATGCCCCTGTTGTATTAGAATTTCTACTCCTGACAAAGCAATTGTTATTCCGTTCAGAATTTCTGAGCACTTCATTGTTATGAAGTTTGCTTCTCAATTATAAAACTAGTTACAGTACTTCATTTATGTTTCCAGGACCATCTTTGCCCTCTGGGAAGCCAGAGGGTCAAATTAATTAAGGTTCTCAAGTTGAAACATCACCACAATTAAACTGTAACATCTGTAAAACATTGTAGTCTAATAAAGTACAATTGCTATAGTGAGTATAATTTAACCATCAAGTGTTGAGGCACAAAAGAAATAATATGTTAAGACCTATTGATTGATAGAATATTTATTTTTCTTTTCTTATTCAAGTAATTCCATATAAACAAAACATCTATAAATAAAACTCCCATGTTGTTAAACAAGTAGGGATATTCTTACAACTCAAAATATGTTGAGAAAATTAATACTGTGCTGGGGAGTGGTTTCAGCTCCCAACAGTACTTGACACATTTTATAGGGCACAGTTCACGTTATATAACCCATGCCAGCAGCTCAGAATCACAACTGATTTGAGTTTTAAGTGATTTATTTCCTGCTTTTGGATTCTATAGGCATTCACAGGCATATGAACATCCTACAACACAGAAACACACACACACACACACACACACATGTTTTAATCTTCTGTGTGTGTGTGTACATAAATAACAATTAAAATTCTTTAAAAAATAATATTGTTTCAACAAAGATATTATATAAAATCCTTTTTTTTTCCTATATATTACTTCAAAATTCAGTGCTGCGAATAGAGCTTAGTGGTAGATGCTTGTGTAGCAAGCACACAGTCTTGAGCTCCAATAAAGTAGAAACATATAAAGGAATTTTGATCCATTAACAATGGCTGTTCTGGCAAGGGATAACATCCAAAGACCTTCCAGGTCTATGTGATCTTGCTGAAATATAGCCATGACCTTAGTATACACCTTTAATCCCTAACAATATGAAGGAAAGTTAGTTTGTAGAAGGAAGCAGCCATGATCAAAAATGTTGTCTAATTGAGAGGCAGACAAATACACAAATCAAAGAAATATTTGACACAAAGAGTTAGAGATAGAATATGCCCCACTCACAAAAGAGCAGCACAGGAAAAAGGCAACTTAAGAGCACCAACAGAGAGAAATTGTGTGTGAGTGTGAGTGTGTCTGTGTGTGTGTGTGTGTGTGTGTGTGTAGGTGTATGCATGTGCTTGTATGTGTCAGAGACAGACAGAGACAGAGAGACACAGAGAGACAAAACCTGGACAGTTTTGCAGAAACAGACTATACAGAGAACAACATTGATACAGGGTAAGAGAGAATAAGCCAGAGAATGAGAAGGATTCAGAAGATTAAAACATTTTTGTCAAAGTTGCTATGAGGCCAAACAGAGCAATTTCGTCATAAACTGAGAGAAGCCAGATTGTATCAGTCATTTTGGAAGATTAGGTTTTACGGAGGCTAGAATCTTCCATGCCTAGCCCAAGGGAAAGTTAGAACAGAGAAAGAAATGCTCTGGGCTCAGCCTAAGCAGGAGAGAGCACAGCTTAGGTTCAGCTCTCATCTCCTCCCTTCATCTAAGGAGAACATTTTGTCAGAGTTAGTATGGGGCCAACCAGAGCAATTCAGTCAGAAGCCACGAGAATCCAAATGGCACCAAGTAGCTTGGCAGATTAGAGTGTAGGGCAGCTTCTAGGCATACGAATAATTAGAACAGAATAAAAGGAAGTGCCCTGGGTTCAGCCCAAGCCATGTATTCACACAGTTTAGTTACAGCTCTCATCTCACCCTTTCATCTGAAGAAATTTAAGCAATATTTATAGGAATATATTAAAGTATCTTGATTGGGTTGACTTACACAATATGATCATATCATATTCTCAGGTTCATGGTATTGAAATGGATTAAAAATGGATTAATTCAGTGGAGATAACTTTCATATATTTTTAAAATTTTTCTTCTCCGTCACTATTTGAATTATTAATTGACAATCTATACTTACGTTTGACTAAACTGAGTATTTCAAAGCAAAACTGGATTTTTAGAATTGTTTTATTATTTGCTTCCTAAGTATATATCTATTCTGATATTTTATTGTAGGAGGAGCTAAGGTGGGAGGAGTAAGGAAAGGAAAAGGAGGAGTTGGGAGAGGAAGAGAAAAAAGGAAGAGGAGGAACTAGAGAGGGCAGAGATGTAGGAGGATGGAGAAACACAGGTATGGAGAGCACTTCTGGGGAACAACTTATAAACTTATAATCAGGTTAGCTAACTGGGATACAACTCTCTTTGTATGGACATCTTGTTATTAATCTTTATCAAACATAGAAAGCCTTTGATTAATCTATAAGAATTAGAGTCTCATTCTCTTACTGGGCCTACATGTATGGCGGAATGGTCTGGGCAATGCCCTGCTTTGTGGAGACAGTGTTGAAGATTGGCAGAGCCATCTCTCATGCTGGCATCTAGTGGGTGGCAGGGCTGGTGTTTCTGGCAGGCCAGTTCTAGCTGCAGTGCACACATGGCCTCAGGTGGAGAAACATGCGGCTGTGCTAGGCAGAGCTGCTGCAGCTTAGATAGTTGGCTTGAGCCTGAGGCCATTTTAAATAATTACTGCAACATTTTATGATCTATGCCTTAAAGATTCCTGGTGAATATTAGGATCTAGTACCTATTTCATTTTCACTTTCTTTGGATAAAATAATTTTTTATCGTGATGAGAATTCTGAACCAAAAGTATATTATTTTGCCAAATGCTTACCAGTATAATGCAATCTTTTCATGATTAGGAAAAACACTGCACAGTCTATCCCTATAAATGCTACAACCTGTGTAACTGACGTGACATCCATTGGCTATCTCCTTTCAAATACTGATGTTTGTTTTTATAAATTTAGTTATTACACTTAAGTGAAGGGGATCATGTATAGCTTATGTCAATGACTGGTTGATTTGTGTAAGGTAATATTCTCTGGCTTTACTCATATTGCCACATGCAATGAAATTTTCTTTTTATAACTTAAATAATATTTCACTTTATACACATACCTTTCTTCAAATCTGTTTATCCACCAAGGAACATTTCTGTATCTCTGCTTCTTAGCTATCATATGTAAAGCTGCAGAGAATATGGGAGCAGACACATGTCTCTGAGATTCTGATTTTAATTCCTTTTTTATTGAGAGATTGAGATTGGGATCTGTGATTTGCTATTTGATACTTATATTTTTATCTTTTAAGAAGCTTGACTAGTATGCTCCATAGTATCTGTTTCATTTAAAGGACCATCAGCAGAGTATCACATCTTCTGTACTTCTGCCTCCTTATCAAATTTTCTATTTAATTATAATTCGTCCTAGAAAGTAAGAGCTTCTTGACGCTTTGATTTGAAGTTCCTTAATTGGGGTTATTTATGCTTTTGTATAGATGTTCGCAATTTTTAAAGCATTATGAACATTTCATAAATAACTATACTGATCACTTCTGGACTTCCCTCCCCTTCTTTCTTTCTCCACTCCTCATACACTCCCTTTGGGATTTCCAGTCTCCTCTCTGTGATAGATATTTGTACACACACGCACACGAACATGCACACACACACACACACACACAATCAGAGGGTCATGGTATAGCATTCATCTGCAGAGAAAATTTATCCTTCCTCTTCTGTCAATTACTGATTCCCTGCAGCTCTTCACCTATGTATGGGTCTTCTGAACCCCTCACATTGGTGTGTTGACTAGGGTAGTCATTATTTGAGTTGTATTTATGAAATAGTTTGTTTGGATCTCATATCTTCTTCAGGTGAATTGTTTTTATAGCCTTTGCTCATTTGTAGCTACATAATTTAGTTTTCCACTGCTTTGCAAAAGATATTTATATTATTTGGATGTTAATACTATGTCAGATTTTAGGCTTGAATAAATTTTCTCATATTAATGCCCTTTGGACACCTGTATAAACTTTACATATTTTTCTTAATGTCAAATTGTAAGTTGGATAGGCAGTATACTAAGTAGATATTTAAAGAAGGAAGACAAAGGTGCTGACAATAAAGTCAAGTTTTAAAAGCAAATTTAGAATGATAAGCTTCAAAGCAACAAAAAATAATCATATCCAGGTGTTTCCCACAATTCTTCGACTAGCCATCAAATAAAGATAAGTCACGTGCACAAAGTACAGTAGTACTCAACTTCTGTTACCCCACAACAACAAAGTGGTATATCCTGGCCTATATCAATATCTTCTCTGGAAATAATATAAAGGAGATCTGACAGTCAAAACTACATATTCAGTAATCGATCAAATTAATAACTTTTTCAAATGATTTAAGAATTTCAACAGAAGAAGTCATACAGGAAATGAATGTGATTCAAGAGCATCCCCAGGGCTGTGAAGACATTTCCAGTATCATCCTCACACTACTGTTGAGGATGAAAAAAATGATCTGTGAGATAGGATGTCAAACACTCTTCTAGAAAGACTTTATATTGCAAAGGAGGCTCATGTCCCAATATTTACATAGTTCGTATAAAAATTTTCCTTGAAAATGATGAAAATGTATCCACAGATTAGCAGTTAAATCTCCCTGGTAACCAAATACATCAAAATGCAGGTGTGTGTGTGTGTGTGTGTGTGTGTGTGTGTGTGTGTGTTCAGCTTGACTTATATATCAAAGCAGAAGAAACTACCTTCTAAGAAAGAGCAAGAGAAAGGATATCATAGTAAGCTAGGATGGGTTTACTCTGAATGGGAATATATACTGTATGATTGGAGATAAGCACGTGGTACATGCAGGGACTGGTGTATCCTATCACCTGACAGATGATGCTGTACAAAGATATGGTTCACTGCTATTTTTATTTTACATATACTTTGAAAAGAAAAAAGCTTTGGTACTATGCTACCAAAGTAAAAATTTAAAAATAAAGGCAAAATTCATAGAAGAACAGCAAAATTTAAGATAAAAAATTCATCTGGGTTATTTGTTTCTTGCTTTCTTTAAAAGCTTAAGGGGCTTGCATCCCCATGGAAAGAGTGTCAATACCAACCAATCAGAGCTCCCAGGGTCCAAACAGCCAGCCTGGGAACACGCATGTAGGGACCCATGGCTCCAGCTGTATATGCAGTGGAGGATAGCCTTTCAGGCATTGGTTTGAGAGGAGATCCTTGGTCCTGTGAAGGCGTGATGCCCTAGTGTGGGGAAATTTGAGGGCTGGGAAGGGAGAGTGGGTAGATGGGTGGGGGCACACCCTCATAGAAGCAATGGGAGAGGAAAACGGGATAGGGAGTTCCTGGGGGGTGAGAATGGGGAAAGGGGATAACATCTGAAAAGTTAATAAGTAGAATATCCAATTTTTAAAAAATGGAAAAAAAAGAAAGCATGTTTCTCAGTGACATCACTTTTAATGCATATGCTACATTTTTCTCAATACTCCTTAAGTTTCATAACCATATATTTCTTTGAGCTGATGTAGACTGTAAAAACAAACAAGCAAGCAAGCAAACAAACCTATCAATCAAAACCCTGGTTGCAAATACACCTTGTGTGCGCCATTGCTGCATTTTTAGTCTTCTCTTGTAAACAGTATTGGTAGTTTACCACCCTCATAATGTTTCACAGTTCTCGTGCTTGTTGTTAGCAGAAAAAAAGACAGAGCCTGGGCTACATGGAGGAACCACAACACTGTCCTGAACATTAGTTTAAGCGGCTTGTCTCATTTATTTTTAAAGTTGACATCACACACTTTATCATTTTACTGAGCTGAAATTGTAAAGCAGTGTGGAATTTGCAAGTTCAGAATATCACTGCTTTATCAGAATATCAGAATATCAGAATATCCATTCAGTTCTTAAAATTATTTCCTGGGTATACAAAATAAAGAGCTTCACAGTGGTGGATGCCTATAGTGAACCAGCACCTTAGAACATACTTGGGAAATTTCACAAAAATTCACAACAGTTATAGCAGCATGCACAAGACTATCCTGATTTGGGAAATTTTGAGAATGATTTATAGAATTTAATTTAACTAAATGTTATTTTAAGTCATCACATTTTTATTTATTACTATTACAATTAATATTAGTTTGTATGCGCATGTCTGTATATGCCAGTGAAAGGCGTGTGTTTACATGTGAGGGTGGCACATGGGTGCCATAAAATGCATGTGACTGTCAGAAAACAATATTATACCATCAATTCTTTCTTTCTACCTTTATGTGGGTTCTATGAATCAAAGTCAAGTCACCATATTTTTGTAGTAACAAGTTCTTGTTCCCAACAACCCATTGCCTGGTCCCCAGATGTTGTTTTAAAAGTATTCTATTCAACTGAAGATAAATCATGTAGTACTGAATAGTGAAATATACTGATTTCTCACCTCTAAAGTCATTAGATGTGACACCAGGTTCCTACATAAACAGGTATTTTCAAGTATTAACATACCTATAGCATCACACTAAACAGTTTATGAATATTTGTTGAAGATATTTTTGTGCCTTCAACAAAGATTACTATATTCTGTGACAGTGTTTTGTACTTCCAAGTTGAGGGTTTAGCATTTAAACAGGGCATTAATTTGGGCTGCTAAGAGTGTGTGTGTGTGTGTGTGTGTGTGTGTGTGTGTGTGTGTGTGTGTATGCATATATACATATACAATACACATACACATATACATATACAATACACAATACATATACATATACACCTTCCCTGCCCAAGTTAGAGCTGAGCACTCTGAAAATTGTCATGTTCTGTATGTTAGCCAGTTGTGGGTATCTGTGCTAATCAATATCTGCTTCATAAGGAACTTCCACAATGAAATTTGAAGACATGTACTTATTTGTATTCAATGTAAACCATTAGGATGTGGCTTGATTCTATGTTCATTTAGCAGAATAATTGTAGTAGGTTACTCACCTAGGGCCTCTGTAGCGAAAAATACTTGCCTCAAATTAGAATGTCAGGTACAGAATTCATTTATGCTGTGCAATTTAAATCCATTCAGAATGTCCTTAGTTACACCAACGATATCTGTGTCACTGTGGCACCAGCGAGTAGGGATTCCAGTAAGGTCATTACTATAGCTTTTACAGTTTACACTACTGGATAAGACTGACTACTTTTCTTCTCTGGTAGCATATATGACACATCCCATTATTATGAAAGGTAGCAAGAAGAGATGATGCTTCCAGGTGTGTAACACCTGGATTTCTCCATAGTCTGTGACTCAACTGTTCAGTGCTTTCTTCATTAGGGTCTTACTGTCACGTTCTAGAAAATGACCAAAAGAAATGATAATAGCCTGTATTGCTTGGAGTTCTAGAGAAACTCACTGGACAACAACTCCAAATCAGGCAATTCTGTTCTGGCACCACCTTTTTACCTGCTGGCTTGTGGTATCTGGAAATGTACCTTCCTGGCAATGCCTACCCATTGGCACAACAGTGGTACAGATATGATTGGAGTAATTAACAACTTTTTGAATGGATTTAAAGTGCACAGAATAGATGAACTCTATCTACACCTGCCATCCTAATTTGAGACAAGCACTTCTTTCTACAGAAGCCCTAGGGCCTACAGGAGTAACCTACTACTATTACTGTGCTAAATGAACACAGAATTAAACCACATCCTAATGTCTTATCATTATATCCATAGATAAGTGCCTGAGGTGACAATGGGCCACTGTCAACCCACTATAGGATAGCTCCTTTTAAACTTATATTACTTATGCATATATGCAAATATTATAGGAAATCTCGGCATGGAAAGGAGATGTAGGCATTAATTTTCACCTCTAACTGAGAATCTATAGGTAACTGATAACTTCTGGGTTGAAAGATTTTGAGTTTTATTTAAAAGTGTGGCTCCTGGTGGAACAACCATGTTCCAGTAGATGTTCAAACATCTGAAAGTATTTGGGCAGTACAAACAGGACTAAATTGGTTTTAAATAATAAAAAATGATGGACACAAAGTTAAGAATATTGGGGAAGAGTTAGGAGATGGATTGGATATATTCAAATTACAACAAAAATCTCAGAGTAAATACAAACATTTTTAAAAACATCTTTGTGTTTCTTATTTTTCAGATTCTAAAAGAGTATATGTATATAATTTAGAAATCATGATTAAAAACAAAATGTTGTTTCTATCATCTTTCAAACCTAAATATTAAGAGTGAGTCTAGTGGTTAAAATATTTAGACTTTATAGAAATAAAAATATAGCATTGGTAATCACCTTAAAACTTTATCCTGAATAAAATTTATATTTGAATTTTCAGAAATTTAAATGCATTTTGAGTATTAATAGACATGGAAATCTAAATATTTAGAACAAATATATTAAAATGTGAAATCCCAAATCTGTAGAAAAAGAAGGTATTTTACTTGATATCTGTAGAAAAGACAGTTTGTTTGGTCAGAGAACTGCTTTTGAAACAAATAAATACATATCTAATACGTGTGTGTGTGTGTGTGTGTGTGTGTGTATTTCAATTTTCTTAAAAACATTTAAAAAGGTTTCTGAACAATGTCTAAGAAAAATGATTATAAAAAGAGGTTCTAAATTGAGAGAAAATTAGCACATTCATTGAGGCAGAAAATAAATACTCCATGACCTCATGAGAAAATTCCTGGTGTTCAGTAGCAGAACGTAAGATCCTAAGATCAGAATACTCACTTTAGGTCCTGTTTTCTTTCTATGCACAGATATACTGTTATAATGTATTATGTACAATAGTATTGTATTGTACAAAGAAAGGCTTCAGGAATAGCAGCTCGAGGGTCAGCTTTAGAGTTCTCATTTTGGGTAGAGAGAGAGTAACTTACCTAAGACTGTAAGACAACAGCAGCTGTAAAGGCAAACAAATAGCATCTACAGGAGACTCCACAAACCTGGGACAGGTTTCTCTGAAAGCAGAAATCAGGCAATAATTCTTTTAGTACTTCCCACAATGGACAGAAAATTTACATGCTGTAATAGGTTTGCAAGAAGTTGAAAGAGTGAAGAAGGTGTATATTTCACTCTAGAATTGCAGAAAAATGTTGATTTTAACAAGCTCTTTAAAATAAAGAATATTTCATACATTCTGAGACATAAATACACAGTGAGAAAGAGAATCATATATGGACTTTCAACTGCAGAGATATCAAAAGGACAAATGTTATATGATATAACACCCAGTATTCATTAAGGAAATCACCAAGAATGTTCCAGTATCTGTTTTGGAATGCTGCAGTTCAACACACTCATTTATAATAATTCATTCTTTTCCTTATTCTCTTAATGAGCTTAGAGAGTGAATGAGAATGTATAATTTATGCCATATACTGAAATTTCATTATCCACACATTCTAGTTTAATTATGCTTTTATTTTTATTTTATCTTTTAGTATAATTTTTAGAAATCTTCAATGATAAAAAGAATGATAATACGTGTATTATAATATGAAGGATGTTTTATACAATAAAGCATCCGAAACTTTTGGAAGAAATAAATTTTATACTCTGGCAATGCAATTTCTTTATATTGTTGAATGTGAATTGAGAGTACCTAATACGTTCCATAATTCTGCATTTAGTTCATTTTCTTTTTTTAATTTTTCATGCTGTTCTTCTAAAACATAAACATTGATTCTTAAAACAATTCAGACGAAATTGAAATTCTTGCCAGCCTAAGCACACTGCACATATATTTAACTGCATTCTTTTTTTTTTTTTCAAAATTGGCTTAATACATTTCAGCTGCCTTATAAATCACCTCCAGGAAGTTATGCCAAATATAAATAACTCTACTATCCACATAAGGATTTCTGTGTTTAAGCAAGTGTACTTTAGTCATACAGCAAGGTCACAAACAACTGCAGCAAACAATTGATCAAAGTTATAATAAAAGTTTCCGGTATCCAAATGTAAAACTCTATGAAAAATAGAAATTTGCAGAGTCCCTGGTGGCTTGAGCCTAAAGAACCATTCCAGCTTGAGCTCATGGTCTTCCATAATAGGCCACATTAACCCTTTAAACAATAAAATTTGTGACCTGCTATACAATAGGTAAAATCCAATTTCCTTCTCAGTCAAAGAAGTATTATAGCAAATGTCTTTCTTCCTACTCAGTTCTGCCTTATGTCTCAGAGTTCATAAAACAATTCCCCAGCCTGAGAACAAAATAAACAAGCAAATGGCAGCATTTAAGAAGCCCGGGGCACTACACCTAGGAGGATCTGCAATCTAACATTTATCAAGCCACAGTGAGTTACAAAACATTTGAGAAATGTGTTCCTGGAGGGAGTAGAAAGAGCTCATTAGAATCCCCTTTGATGTATAAAGGAAGCATCGTGTTCATAAACCACAGGAACATTAGAAGAAGAAAAAAAACAGCTGTTCTCTTTCCAAACAGAACAGCCACATCAGTGTGAATTTCACCATGGTTATAGCTTAATCAAGAATCCCATATTATACAAAAATCAATCCACCAGGAAAACTCATTACATCCATCGATATTTATATTATCTTATGATAAAGAAACACCATTTATATGTTTACAGAGAATTATTTGCCACATTCAAGTTAATCATTTTGAGAGCAAATTTCATTCATTTACAATAAAATTTCTTTACAACATATATAATATTTTCACCATTCGCTGAGCTTCATCGTATCTTTATTTCATGCATATTATCAGATATGTAAAATAATAAATCTGTATTAGTTGGATAAAGTCATATTTGAATGAATATATTTATTAGATAGTTTCTAAAACAGCTTTTGAAAGCATGTACCTTTTCAAACGCTTATTCTTTCATTGAGGAAACATCCGTCTGCTTTCTTCTCCCTTTTAGAAATATAACTTGTGCCATTTTTAAAAAGATTTATATATTTTTATTGTATATACTCATTTTCCATGGCACTGAATTATAGAAAGAGCCTGTTTATACATTTTACACACCAAATATATTCTTATATTACACCATTGTGTGATGTCATATTGCTACCAAACTTGGGGGCATAGAACATAGTCCAACAAGCCAAACCACTCTGTATCACTCTGTCTAATGAAAATTTATACCTAGGTTTAAGCCATGAAATGTATTAAAGATACAACTGTCGATTTTGACACTGCCTCTGTGCCGTAACCAACCTAACTGAGCTAATTGAAATTTAAATCCAGGTATTTATTTTATTATTTTATTTTTACAGGTGATATAATTACATCATTTCTCCCTTCCCTTTTTACCCTCTAAGTCCACTCATATACCACTCCTTGATGTATTTTAAGTTTCTGACCTTTTTTCTTTCATACACACACACATTGTGTTGTGGAGCCCAGTTCCAACGGATGCACCTACAAACACTCCATCACATAGAATGTATCTTTGATATTATTTTCAAAGAAGGGGAAAACTTATAAGAACAAAGAGACCACTAAGTTAGATATTAAATTCTATCTGCTGACAAATATCAAGGGCCACACCCATAAAGTTATATCAACACGCTGCCTAGACTAAGTTTTAAAAGTCCCAAAGTAAAAAGACACATGCCATCTTCAGTTGTATATTTCTGTGCAGAATGAATAGATCATAGAGTGTTTGTAATAAAATAAGGGATGCAGTTGCTTTTTACCCTATCTATTGCCTACTACAATAATTGGCAAATATTTCAAAGAGCAATGTATGGCTTTAGAGTCCCTTCATTGTGTCATAGTCAGTAGACTTCCCTCAGAATACATCTTGGTTAAGATGTATTGGTACTATGGGATTCATTGTAGATAAATGAAACCATGGGTCAGGTGAGATGGTGTAGCTGAGGTCAAACAACTGCTCCTAAATTGGTACCTAGCAGCCTTAATTAAATTTTATATGAGACAGGTGAGTTTGCTACTGAGAACTCCAAGTGATATCATGACTTTCCACGTAGCTAATTAGTAAGCATTACTGTGTACCTGAGCATATTATTATTTCAATTTAGAGTCTTATAAAAGTCATTTAATCATCACATTTTAAAAATGTAAAATTTCTGTCACAGAGCTTTGGTATATTTCTTAATTACCCATATTTTTCCCTGTCTGGAAATTCTATCATCTATGGTTTCTTCTACGTATTTTGTGATTGTAGTTTAGTTTCAATTGGCCAACTTCTGTTTTGTCCCACTTTGTACACATACAATTACTTATTTTATTATGTTCTTTTTTATTCTGTGTCTATAGTTAGAAGGGTAGAATAATTTTCATCTTGGTATGACTAACATTTCTGTAACATTACATTGTTTCTTTGATACTTTGATCCAAATTTAAATTTTAAATACCTACTTTGTATTTCCAGGAACAATATAGATCTTATAGAATTTTTAGGACGGCTATATGACTAATATATCTGAAGCATTTTAATGTTAGTTAGTATAATTTTTTTAGATCCTTTTCTGTTTCATACTATTAATACTTTTAAATTTGTATAACTTTTATCTCAGCAAATTACTTTATATTTGTAATATTTTGCTAAAGTTTTACAATGCACATTTACTTGATTTTGGCCATGAGCAAAAACATAATCTTTGGAGATCATTTTTATCATTTTTTAATGTATAAGGAGCCTGGTTTCCCTTTAATATGCTTGGTGTGTGTGTGTGTGTGTGTGTATGTGTGTAATAAAATCAATTTCTTTTTCATCCTAGGATAAGAAGGAAACACTTCAAGTGTGGCAGTGCTTCACGGTCACACTCAGTAAGCACACGGTACATCTCTTTTTCATCTGATTGCAGAATTCACACTCTTTCCTGAAAACCTTGCTGACATGCATTAAGATGGAAAAAAAACATCCTTAACGTGTTGTTCGTCAAGAGTGTCATTTGGACATTTAAAGCATCCTGGTGGCTTACAGTAATCATGTGATTGTTGTTATTGTGTAGGAGAATACATGCTGACATGACAAAAGCTGTTTTGCCCAATATTTTCTCCCTAACCCTAGTGCTTGAATAGCACATTGTGAGCCTTCAGTTTGTGTTGTAAAAATGAATGGAACTGATTGGATTTGACAGAATTTGTTTGATGAGGCCATAACAGGGCTTAAGAGTGAGTCGTAGATAAGGAGAATGATTTGATTTCTGTTCACAGAGTAAAGGTGGTGAAAGGGAGATACAATTTCACTCGGATTTTGTTAAACATGGATTTACTTCTTTTTCCAAATATATGCTGTATATGTTTACTCTCATAAGCTTATGCTAAGAGATTATATATGCTTCAATATTCTTCCTAGTCTATATTTGTTTCTACTGCAATTAACTTAATCATTTAGAAAAATATTGTAATTCTTGAATATGTTCATTTTTTTCATTTTATATGAGTTGGTCATTAATCACCTAAGATATGCAATATACTCATATACATTTAAGTAATAGTCTAACCGAACTGAATATTTTGGCATATAGTATAATATCGTACAAACATTTTGATAAGTTTCATCCCATATAAAGTGCATGTTACTTTGATATATTTTAAACATTTTTCAAAGTTTATATGCTGCTCAGTTACTATGCTAACTTTTTTAAATCTTTGTTTTATTTTAGCATCAACTTGTCAAGTAGTTACCTAGTAAAGCTTTTCATTCTTTAGCAATTTTGTACTGGAAGAGAGAATGATCCATTTCAGTAGCTCTTTAATTCTCCACAGATGCATGGGCAGAACATTATCTTAATGTTGTTAATTGATCTCAGTACGGCAGGCTCTACACACTTGACCACTCCCAATACAAAATACTTTTATATTAACTTTAGTTTTACTTTTTAATCAATTCTCTCTGCTTAAATTTAGTTCAGCTTGAATTTTTTAATGTTAGAGGAGTAGAAGACTATTTTCTGATTTTGCATGGTTTTTTGTTGTTAATTTGTTTATTTTGTGCATGTGGTGTGTGGTGTGTGTGCATGTGGTGTGTGTGTGTGTGTGTTGTGTGTATGTTGTGTATTCACTTTCCCTGTTTATATTTTTGTTCAAGAGCTTTACATCCTACGTCTCATCTTGGGCATCACCACGTCTCTAGATCAGTACTGTGGATGATGTGTCATATAATCAGGCCTGGTTGTGTGACTTATTTAGCTGATGACATTGGGTACAGGGATTCAAGGAAACAGTTGAACTGTTGGCTCTGTGGATATTCTTGTCTCCTTGGGCCTTCCTTAAAGTTATCATTATTTCAATTCTAATCCCTGAGGTATATCAGGCCACTTAGCCTGGAGGAGGGTCTGGACCAACACACAGCTCATATGAGTCAGACAAACATTGACACTTCAAGTAATGAAAGTAAAATCAGAACTTTATTAGGGCAGTGACACTGAATTATCTAGCAACTGTCATTTTATTAATGAATTTGAAACATAATGTCATTTAAATTATTGAGAAGTTGGTGGTTGTTCTGGTTAGTTTGTGAAGTTAACACAGCTAAAGTCATCTGAGAAGAGGGAGCTTCGATAAAAAACCTGCCACCATCAGACTGGCCTATCGGTTAGTGTGTGAGTATTTTCTTGATTCATGACTGACCTGAGAGGGTCTAGTCTATAGTGGGAAGTTGTGCTTCTGGGCTCGTGATCCTGAGTTATATAAAGAAAAAAATTGAGAAAGTAGTGAAAAGCAAGCCAGGAGGCAGCATTCCTCTGTGATCTCTGCTTCGGATTCTTCCTCCAGGTTCCAAATTTGTGATCTTGAATTTGCTTGGACTGTATCCTGTCAGGGGAAATTAACCTTCTTGTTTTCAGTTTGGTTTTGGTCAGTGTTTTGTCACAGCAACAGACATCAAGCTAAAGCAGAAATAAGTTCCATGAACGTGTGCGGTGCTCAGAAGGATCTGACTATGCAGAATTTAAGAGGACTTAGGAGCTTTGGACCAGAAATGTCATTGAGGGCTTACAGCTTAATCAGCTATTGTAGGAAATTGAAAAATAATTCAAACAGCAGTGTAGCTAGTGGAATTCTGCCTGGTGACATTTCAAAGAGAAGTTTGAAAGTCCACCAAAGAGTCTGCTGGATGTTTGTATAATATTTTAAACTAAGGAAATGTGATTTCTAATCCGAGCTGAAGAATCATACATGATGAACAAAAGACTTGTACCACAGAAATAAAATTTTTCTCTATTGGCACAACAATACCAGTTATCTGGGGAGAAAATTCAATCAAGTTTGAGTAGATGGAATCTCCATACTTGCAGTGAAATATTTTGGGAAGTATTTCACCTTGTCAACAGAAACTCCTGGTAAATAATACTTAAGGGACTCCAGATGATAGGGTTTGAAGCCATGAAGAACAGCTGATGCTTGGCAGCGTGAGAAGGCAGGCAAGGCTATCAGTTAAAGTGTATCTTTAGTTTCAGTGGAGACCCCAGGATTAAGGTAGCAATGTATGAGAGCTGAGGCTTAACACCCCGTGGTGATAGGTATGAAGTAAAGACAGCCTGATCCTAAGTTATTTGCTATGTGTGCTCTGAAGAGAAAACCCACAGGAGTGGAGCAAACTACTCAAACTCTTTGGAGGCTGCAAAATCTAGAGTGAGTCCCAGCTCTCTGACACTAAGCTACAGGATTTGATTTGGACTGCTGAATGTTGGCTTTCCTTTGATATTATTGTATTTGTACTCTCATTCTTATCTCTTAGAATAAGAATTTGGTAACTTTTGTTGGTTTATTTTGCTTTGTTTGTTTGTTTTTACAGATCCCACAGTTGAAAGACTGGGTTTTTAGAGATATTAGAGGTTGAGTTCTGTGGACTGTATCTTGGGTATTCTGTACCTTTTTATTGACTAATATCAACTTATTAGTGAGAACATACCACACATGTCCTTTTGGATCTGAATTACCTCACTCAGGATGATATTTTCTAGTTCCATCCATTTGCCTGCAAAAATCAGGATGTCCTCATTCTTAATGGCTGTGTAGTATTATTCCATTGTATAAATGAAACACATTTTCTGTATCCATTCTTCTGTCATGGGACACCTGGGTTGTTTCTAGCTTCTGACTATCACAAACAAGGCCACTATGAACATAGTGGAACATGTGCCCCTGTGGCATGGTGGGGCATCTTTTGACTATATTCCTAAGAGTGGTATTGCTGGGACTTCTGGTAGATCTATTTCCAATTTTCTGAAGAACCTCAGATTGATTTCCAAAGTGCTTGTACCAGTTCGCAATCCAACCAGCAATGGAGGAGTGTTCCTCTTTCTCTACATCCTTGCCAACATGTGCTGTCACCTAAGGTTTTGATCTTAGCCATTCTGATTGGTGTAAGGTAGAATCTCAGGTTCGTTTTGATTTGCATTTCTCTGATAACTAAGGACTTTGAACATTTCTTTAGATGTTTCTCAGCCATTTAAGATTCCTCTGTTGTGAATTCTCAGTGTAGTTCTATACCCCATTTCTTGATTGGGTGGTTTGGGTTTTTGGTGGTTAGCTTCTTCAGTTATTTATGTATTTGAATATTAGACCTCCAGATATGGGGTTGGTGAAGATTATTTTTCTCAATCTGTATGTTGCTGATTTATCTTATTGGCTATGTCCTTTGCCTTACAAAAGCTTTCCAGTTTCATGATGTCGCATTTATCAATTCTTGATCTTAGAGCATGCGCCATTGGAGATCGGTTTAGAAAATTTCCCCCTGTGCCAATGAGTTCAAGGCATTTATAAACCTTTAAAATGTTCAGAGTTTTTAAAGACTATGTGACCAAGCCAGCTCAGTCAGTCGACAGGCTCTCAACCGAGGGAGTGAGGACTGAAAAAGAAGAAAAACAAGTAGACAAAAATATAACATGATTCCAGACAGTACTGAGGTTGAAACAGCTTTATTTATCTCCAGCCTGCTTTTATAGCATTCTAGGAACATCAAAAAACAAAACAAAAAAACAAAACAAAACAAAAAAAACATGGTCAGTCCTTAGATGGAAGACAAGGTAATCAAGGGAAGTAGTAAATAAAGAGATAACATAAGATAGTAATCAAGCAAAGTAGTAAGCCAAGAGATCACACAGGATAGTAATCAAACAAAGTAGTAAGCAAAGAGATCACACAAGGTAGTAATTAGGCAAAGCAGTAAACAAAGCCCCATGGTCACTGGTCACTGTTTCTAATATTCTTACTTGAGCCTACTTCCTTTTCCAAGCCCAGTGACAATTATCAAATCCCAGGAGCTCTCGACACTATGGGACATTTAAAGTTATGCTATGTTTTATAACTTGATATTTTTCTAAATCCTTGAGAATAAACAAAAGAGGAAAAGGATATAATTCAGCAGTGATGTATTTGAGTGTGAAGTTTGCAGTGGTCAAATAGGTTCATCAGTTAGTTTGTAGACTTGACATGATCTAGAATCGTATTAGATGAGGGACTCTGAAGTTAGAATTGTCCCCTCCAGATTGGCCTGGAGGCAAGTCCCTGAGTAATTTTTTGATTAGCAATTGATTGGGTATAGCCAAGAACAATGTGAACACTGCCAGCCCCTTGAAAGGGCCCTGTGTTATACAAGAAATTCAGGAAGCCCTTAAGTGACATACCTCCACTCTTCCTCATCTCTGGTTCAGTTCTTGCTTCTGAGTTTCTGCTTTGAATTCCTATCTCAGCATCCCTCAGCTTGTCAGTTGAAATAAATTCATTTCTCCACAATCAGTTCTGGTCAGTACCAGGTCCTGCATGACTGTATAAGGGGAGATTTGACTCAGTCCCTGCCCCTGGAGCATCATGTTAATCGCCATGATCCTCACATCTGTGGATAACTGCTAATGCCCTGAAGCTGATCTGCTGTCACTTCTATTTTACTTTCAATCTCCCTTTCTGGGGAATACACTTCCCCTGTTACTCAGACTAATCAATAATATTCAATAATAATCCATATTGTTCCATAATAAATGAAACAAATGCGGTTCTCAGGAATGAGGAATGGAGGTGGTCATGAGGTTGTGGAGAACGAGGAACAGGCCTTCTGCTTGGCCTTCAGGACCATAGGAAAGAATGTAGACAACATAATCACATAGGCTGTAAAACCCTATATGATCCTTTGTAAATGTAGTTTATTGCCAGGCTTGGTCTTGAATTTGGAATTATGAGGAGACACATGAACCCTCTGGTCCAATGACTGCTGCATTAATTAGTCAGAGTGAACTTGGAAACATCAAGGATAGAGAGTTAAAGTGGTCTCAAGAAGAAAAGGCATTGACAGGAAAAGAAGGAATCTATAAAATACAAGCAAATGATAGATGGGTTTATCTTTTAGGAGGAAGGATTGAGTATGATCTTGAAACAAATATTATTAGGAGGAGAGTATATGAGGCCATGGGATTTTTAAAATGAGAAAACAAAGATTAGAGAATTAAAAGATGATGTATAAGCATACAAAAAGTTGGTGCTCTGTTCTCCTAGTTACTGGGCGGATTGGGGATGACAATCCCTAGAGAGATATGAGAGAGAGCTAGCTGCTTTACTTACATACATTTTAAAACTTTGTAAGACATCATTTTAACCCTACTACTATCCGTCACCTTTCTGTCTTACATGAAAATGGTTACTAAAGACTACTGTCTGCTGTGCTGAGAAACCACAAGAGCTGTCTGTGCCCAGCTACCCATGAAGAACAGGCTGTGTAAACCTATAAAGAAATGTACTTTTGCTGTGTGTTTAGCTTCTGTTTTAAGGAAGCAGAATTTGATATTAATTATCCAGGATTCATAGAATTTATGTAAATGTAAGGATTTCTAAAATAATTAACAACATTGTACCAAGCCTTGATGATGTCGGTTTAGTAAATAAAAGGCTGGGTTCAGGCTGTCTGGTATAGAGAAGGTCAACGAATGAGAAGGGAGAAGAAAAAAGGAGAGGAAGGAGGAATGATGAGACCCCTTGGGCAAAGAGAGAGCATCTGAACTGACAACTTGCATCCACTACTGCCTCCAGACATTATTAAATTACAGCCATTCTGTTCCTATTTCTGCCCTTCTCAGGACCCTCCTCATGCTGAGGTTGATCCTCTGCACATCAGTATTTTATTACAGCAACAGAAAACAGGGGTAAGACAGGCATCAGTTAATTTTTGTTGTTTTGCTCTGCGGTGCTCATCTCTGCACAGATTTCCTTTAAGTTTGTTAATGACCAATTGTCATTTATGTTCAAAAATTAAAACACATTTGTGGGCAGATTAAATATATTCAAGTAGCTTAAATGTTATATCATATGGCTATAATTTATTTCTGGTTATGGAATTTATGAATTATGGAGTTAATGAAATTTAGCCTTTCTTTCCATACATGATCATCTTATCCAATGTAAAGACTCCCAACTATAAAAAGATTATAGCCAATTCTAGCCAAGTACATAATGCATTCTGCAAATACTCCTCAGATTCCAGTAGAACATATGCATTTGATCTTCATAGAAGATATTTTCTTTCTGTCTGCATATAGTTTAGTGTACTACGTAGCTCCTACATGTGCTATGCTGGTTTATTTGTAATACAACTTTCTAAATCAGAAGACATGTTACTTCTACATACGGTTCTGTTGCAAAACACAGACCTCATTTCCAATGGTTAGAACTGTAATTGCTTTGGTGCTTACAGTTTTAGAATGAATGGATGTATTTTTTTCCCAAGAAAAGAGTCTTTCATCATTATCCAAAACCTCACTTATCCTTACTTTGGATCTTTCATCCGTAGAGAAAGGTTCTGACTTTCCTCTCCTATTGCTGGGTATCCAACATGACATGAAACTCAGTGCGTGCTGGATACTCATTTCGCTGTACTACAGTGAAGCAACACATTTGCTTATGCTGGGTACACACAATTCAACGCACAATAACATTACATTGGATATATTGTTTATCACTAATATATTTCAGTGTGTGTGTGTGTGTGTGTGTGTGTGTGTGTGTGTAAAATTTGAGGGATGTATATGTTTACAGATATGCACACGTGTATGCAGAGACTGCCATATTTTTGAGATATGGTCTTTTATTGACCTAGCACTAACCAGTTCAAATAGACTGACTGACTAAGTATCCCCCAGGATCCTCCATTCCCTGATTTCCCAGGACTGAGATTACAAACACATTTTTCATCTTGAGATTTTTATGTTTTCCATTGGGTTAAACACAAGTGTGTGTACAACAGCAAGTAACTGACTGGGGTGTCACCTCACTTGCCCCTCACTAATCTCTCACCCTTCATTCTATCTCCTTTAGTCTGTATATTTTCAACTATTTATTTTAGATTGAAACATTTTCTACAATACATTTTTATAAAAACACCATTGGGCTGGAGAGAGAGCTTAGCTATCCAAAGTGATGCTCACAACCAAAACGTCAAGGCACTGTCTGTTCTTGGTCTTTCTTTTAGCCTAACCTAGCATGTTAAGGTGCCTATAAGATGCTGTGAATTTTTGCATCCAATATATAAACTTAGAATATAGTTAGTCAAAATGTAAGAAAACCATTATATCTATTTTGAATCCTTCAATTAAAAAAATGGCTGAAATTTTTAAAAAGTGTAGTAGGTTTTAAGTTTTATTTCTTCCTCTACCAAGGGACACCCCCTCTTCTTTATCCATCTCATCCTCCATTCTTCTTTATCTCCCCACAGGAAGATAGCTACTAACGTGGAGTCTAATTTTACATGTCTTTTGGTAATAACGGTTGTAACAAACTTCCACCAATGTGAAATAACTGAAAAACCATGTAAAACAAGCAGGTTTTTTTTTTAACATTACACAAAATTGCTACCTTTTAGTTTTGTTTTGATTTTTTTCTTTCCTCTCTCATGAGCCAGAATCATAGCATCTCTATAAAGAGCCTATATCCTTAGTGCTAATATTGATCACATAAATTGGGTTCCTCATTTATTTCGTAAAGCAGAATTCCTGTAGCAAATGACACTGATCATGGTGTTATGTGAGAAGAGAGTGACAGCTGTTATTTTCCTTATTTGCCCAGCTGTAATGTCGGACTCCTTTTCCCTCATGGTTCTTAAAGTCTAATGTGTGCACTGAGTGAGTCCTAAAAATACTTTCAGTTGATTGTAAGAACAACTTATCTTGAACAGAGCATTAAGATGAGACATTCAGATGAGAGCCCACTCAGCTGCTATGGTCATGAACAGTATGCTCGCTTGAAAGAGTGATTGAAATGCAAATAGTGATTATTCAAAAATGAGTATTTTGCAGAAATAAAACAACTTGTATGGTCTATTAATGATGATGATAAAATGTGAACTATCAGGAAAATGTTGAACTTGGGAGAATTCCCTAAGTACTCCCTGGTTCTAGCCAGGTTCCAAATACCCAATATAATGAACTACATTACTATCTGGGTGAGCCATACATAAGAATGCTTTTGAGAATGCCAAGGAACGGTAGTACAAATCCACATATGGTGAAAAGGTCTTTTTAAAGTTCAAGACAATCCAGTGGATTTTAATGCAAAAAGACTAAGAGTGCACTGATAATGGCTTGGAATATACCTAGCAATAAACTCTGAAGAAACTACAAGCCATAATATTTTTGTGTAAAATATAAAAGACCACCAGCATCTGTCTGAAAAAGTGGAAGCTCCCTGCATTTTCAAAACAAGGTCTACATGCAAGAACTTTGTCATATATTTCAGCAAGACAATTAAAAATAGATACAGCAATGAAATCCTCTTGATTTCTAATGGAGCAGACATTAATAGATACCGCAAACTTGTGTCAATCTCTGAATACTTGTTTGTGGAAATAAAAAAAATATTTTTATTAAAGTATTTTTGACAGCAACATATTTTATTTAAAATTGCTGTTATTTTAAAATTACTATGCATTATTTTATGTTCTCTACTTTAATTTTGAATGCAGTATCTATTACTTAGAAACATGAACAAAACTTTTTCATGATAAGTACGATTGATTGCCAGATGTTGAAAACTAAACAACCAATTTGTCAAATACAAACTGCTTAAGAACTGTCGGCCTAATCTGCATACTAGTACTAATAATAATGCCCCAAAGAAGATTCCAGAATGGGGAGAATTCAACTCGTAAAATACTCCCATCAAATTCATAGGCAAGCTAGTGGAATATTTTCTAGGTTGGTAATCAATATGCAAGGGCCCAGCCATCTGTAAGTAGTGCCATCCTACCCACAGGAGGCCCTGGGCTTTTTAAGAAAGCAAGCCTTGCAAGCTAGGAGGAGTGAGCAGAAAACAGCAGTCCCCCATGCTTTCTGCTTTAGCTCCTGCATCCATATTCCTGGCTTGAGTTCATTCCCTGACTTCCCTTCATAATGGACTACAAATCAAGCTGTAATAAATCTTTTCCTCCACAAGTTTGTTTCAGTTCATCACAGTAATAGAAAGCTGATCAAGATACAAGATACCTATTTGATGAGCGTTTTCTTCCAGAAGCCTTAATTTTTCCTAATAGGACTCATTTTAATCTTCATTAATTATTTTCATCATATAATAACTATACGATATTTTCTGTTTGTTTAAGGGAGTACCTCACTGACTGTAGCCCAGACTAATCATAACCCAATCTCATCTAAAATTCCCTGACTTGCTTCATAATGAACTACAAATTAAGCTGAAATAAATCTTTCTTCCATGTTTGCTTTCACATAAACTTGTTTGAGTTCAAGTAAAGTAAGAAAGAAATCTCCTTTTTTGCTTCAAAAGTGCAGAAATCAGGTTTGGCGTATGGCATTTGTTTTAAGTATTGTATTTTTATTGTTGTTGTTGTTTTGTTTTTTAAAAATGTATTTGTATTGAATATTCTACTTATTTACATTTCAGATGTTATCCACTTTCCCCATTCCCCCACCCCAGGAACCCCCATCCTGTCCCCCTTCCACTGCTTCTATGAAGGTGTTCCCTCACCCATCCACCCACTTCCCCCTCCCTTTCCTCGAATTCCCCCACACTGGGGCATCCTGCCTTCATAGGACCAAAGGTTTGTTTTTTAAAAGTTAAGGGACAGTTGAGCTGAAGGTTGTGGAAAAATGGCTCAGTGGCAAGTGTTTTATAAGGCTATTACAAAGTGCCAAAGTTTGCCTTTAACTCCAACTCTTGTCTCCATATCCATACAGACTAAAACACCAGAAACATTCACAATAAAAACAATAAAAATAAATCTTATATTCTTTACATGTACATATTTTATTAACTGAGGGAGGATTGTAAATCTGTGGCCACCAGAAGACAGTGTGCAGGAATTAGTATTCTGCTTCTATCAGGAATCAAACTCAGATTATCAGGAATCAAACTCAGATTATCAGGCTTGGCAGCAACTGCCTTTACCCACTAAGCCATCTTGCTGGACATTGCTGAGTTTTTATTCAGGCTAAACTCTCAGTATATTATTGGCTGAATTTGAAATTGTCAAGTAACATATATTGTTACAATGTGCACATTGTTGTATTGAGCATATCTTCGTCAATGCTATTGAGATTTATGGTGCCAACTTTTCCTTTCCGTTATCCTCTGGATACTGAAGAAGTTCTATCAACAGGAAGATTCTGAGTCCTTCTGCTTTCCGTTTCTCCTCCCAGTAATTTGTTTTCTCCAATAACCAAAGAGTTTAGCCCTTTAGCTTAAATCTTGCTGTCTTCTGGAGAGGCAAGATGTGTTCTTATGTTAGATGTTCTACTCTGAGACAGAGAAGGCACATCCTTGCCTGTAAGTCTTCCATCAGGGCTTTAGAAGATAGTTGTTTTCCAAGCTGCCCTTTTTACAAATAACATCTATTTCTCTTCATAGATACTCCTGAACAATCTGAGCCAGATTTCTCATGTGAAATGACACAATGGGACTGCCAAGAACATAGTTAGGACATGGGATTGTGATACCCCACTCCCGTTTTTGGAAATGAGTAGAAATCTTGGAAGGAATGGCATCCCTCTCTTCCAGCATCTATCCTACCACTTCAATAGCAACTCTTCTCAGTTCCTCCCAGCTGCAGGTGCTTCCTGAATTGCCTTGTAAACAGGCTCTTCATGCTTCTATATTATATCTATAGCTTTGTTCGATGCAACTTTATGGCCATATTTCTCATCCACCATCTTGAAATTAGCAGTTTATCAGCAGAACCCTAAGAGATACAACAAATGAGGGTCTGCACAGGCTTCAGTGCAGAATTGTGCGTGGATGTATTTGCTGATGAATTATTTCCCAATATCAGTCCTTGCCTTGTATTCTATGTAAGTAATTTGGATTACACTGCCTTTTCTTAGAGATTTCTGGTCCCATTATATAGGATAGGTTCATCTGTCCAAATCCTGTTGCTCTTTGTGCTATTCCACTATATGATACAAGTTCACTGCTACCATTATTGTGCTTGGCTACTCTAGCTTGATGAGTATACATCTGCCTTGCTACAAGATCGTGCGTGTTTTAACTGGTCTCACAAATGTTACAACATTTACTTTTGAAGTTACCTGTCTATTGCCTAGAGTTTCCGAAACAGAGTGTTTCTTTTTCCAACCACTAATAGTGTTCAGTGAGGGGAAGGAAGATGTCTCAAGAAGTTAAAGTGCTTGCTGAAAAGCATTAGGACCTGAATTTGCATCATCATACGCATGTAAAAGAGACGGGCAAGGCACATATCTGTAAGCCCAGTGCTGTGAAGGGAGAAATAGGTGAGTCTCTTGACTTGCTGGCCAGCTAATCTGAGCTGAATTAGTGAGCATCAGGGCCAGTTAGAGAATTTCTACAATAAAAATAAGGTAGAGAAGCAATGAAGAAGACATACTACCTAGACTACTGGTAGTGGACACATGAATTTATGACTGCATATACATATGTACATATTGAGCAAATTTATACACACACACACACACACGTGCACACCACTTACATATACATGTACACCAAACACACACACACACACACCATTCATATACACATGCACACACACACACACACACACACAACACTCATACATGTACTCACACCATTTGCACACATACAACACTCACACACTCAAAAACACACACACCATTCACCATACAACACACATATATGCCATTTACCCCCCCGCACACAAACACACATACCATTCTTCAATGCATGTAAGTTTTCTTTCATATTATATTCATGACCACATATCACCACAAACTGTGTGGCCATTCCCCACTGATCACATTCTCCTCACTATTTCCCATCTGGCCTCTAATCCAATGGCAGAGGTTTTAGAATTGATTTTATGCTTACTTCTTCTAATAACAATGTTTTCATTAACATGCATTGCTTTTAGGGAGTCTATGCTTCATTCTGAAAAACCAACATGTATTCCAAAGGGATTCTCACCAGTGAGTCATGAAATATGCTGTGTAGTTTACCCTGTATTGTCTCAATAAAGTCTAAGCAATAGAATAGAGACATAACACATTTGTCCAGTAATAGAAACAAGCAGAAAAGTTGCATTCTGAGTGTTAGGTGATGAGAAAGGACATCCAGGTAAGAACCTATATTCTCATTTGAAAAGTTGAATACATACCTTTGGTATGCTTACTTATTATTGACTAAATAAGTCTTTTGTAGTGGCTATATATTAAGAAATTTATACACAGAAATTTCTATGATACATAATAAATGAGATATCATCTAAACTTTGGATTATCAAATGAAGTCTTCATTCACATTTATTTAAACACCGAGGAGGTTTTTTTTTAACTTTTTAATTTATGTTATTTCTCCTGATTATGTGGCTGAACCCTGGGCAGCATCTGTTTTATACAAGTTTCACCTGTACGCTGGGTCGCTTGTAAATTTTCCTGCATATTATAAGCTATTTTATTAAAATTCAGAAAGGTAAACAATTTAAGAGAACAACTTAATGTTTTAATTAAAATACTATTTTCTTTACCATATTTATTAAGATTTAAATCACTAATCTTTTACAGGGAACTTTCACTGAAGCAATACCGTTCAAGTTGCAAACTAAAACATAACACATAAGCCAATGCATCTGCATTTCACCTGCAAACTAGAAGAAGCACGAAGTGGCACTGTTGTATTTTGAAGTGCTTGCCATTCTCAGAAATTAGTAATGTTTATTTCAGCTCCTAAAGTTAGTCCTTTTCTCTTCCTGAATGATTTATCAAAATCTTTTTCCAGAAATGGCAAAACCCTTTACATGGATGCAAATTCTCTCTATTAAATGGATAGTGAAACAAAAATACACTATTTTTCTTATTCTAAGGATATATTTGTGGCATACTTAGAAATCTGGAGGAAAATGAATACCTCCAACATAGTAATCATGTAATCATGTTCTACCACCTCCAATTATCCGGCGCTGCACTGATAACTATATTTAAAATCGATTATATGGTTATTTAGAAGGGCTATTAATAGGAATAGTACTTTTGATTTGTGGGTTGCTATATGAAGGTGGAACCAATCTGTCTCCAGAAGTTAACACATTTTTCTTGTTGTTGTTGTTGTTGTTGTTGCTGCTGCTGTTGTTGTTCTTATTCTTGTTTTAACTTTACTTACAGTTTGAGTTAGGAGACAGACCAACTGTCTCCCCACACAGCTGTTGTAGAGACATCAGAAGAAGTTTGACATAGAGAGTTGGTCTGCTCCTGTGGAGATTCTGAATCCTGAGCCATCCTAGAGGAGCCACTGCACTCAGAGCAGCTGATAAGAACTCCATCTCACTCCCTAAGCCCCAAAGTTACATCTGGGAGCCAGGGACACTCAGGACCCACCAGCTACCCAAACCCCGCCCCTCTGGAATACCACTTCCCTTCCGCCCCTGCCTGGTCCTTTTGGCTGGGGCAGACACAGAGTTGGTCTGCTCCTGTGGAGATACTGAATCCTGAGTGATCCTAGAGGAGCCACTGCACTCAGAGCAGCAGACACAAAGGTGGTTTGCACTTGGGAGACATTGTATCCTGAGCCATCCTAGAGGAACCACAGCACCCAGAGCAGACGGTTTTCCAGATCCAAGAGGTGGCCTGAGTCCCAGGAATTCTTCCATCCAGGAGATTAGGATCATAAGACCACAGAGACATCTGGACTCTGAGGAGCTCTGCCACAAGCAAGATAACTGGAAATGCAGACTCCAGTCTTACACAGTGAGGGCAGGTAACACTAGAGTTAACCAGATGGCAAAAGACAAGCGCAAGAACATAAGCAACAGAAACCAAAGTTTCTTGGCATCATCAGTACCCAGTTCTCCCAATATAGCAAGCCCTGGACACCCCATCGCACTGGAAAAACAGGATTCAGAATTAAAATCACGTCTCATGATGATGATAGAGGACTTTAAGAAGGACATAAGTAACTCCCTTAAAGAAATACAGGAGAGTACAAGTAAACAGGTAGAAGCCCTTAAAGAGGAATCACAGAAATCCCTTAAAGAACTGCAAGAAAACACAAAGAAGGAATTAAACAAAAACATTCAGGATCTGAAAATGGAAATAGAAACAATAAAGAAATCTCAAAGGGAGACAACCATGGAGATAGAAAACCTAAGAAAGAGATCAGAAGTCATAGATGCAAGCATCGCCAACCGAATATAAGAGATAGAAGACAGAATCTCAAATGCAGAAGATACCATGGAAAACATTGACACAGTTGTCAAAGAAAATGCAAAATGCAAAAAAAACTTCTAACCCAAAACATCCAGGAAATCCAGGACACAAAGAGAAGACCAAAACTAAGGATAATAGGTATAGATGAGAATGAAGATTCCCAACTTATAGGGCCAGTAAATATCTTCAACAAAATTATTGAGGAAAACTTCCCTAACCTAAAGAACAAGATGCTCATAAACATACAAGAAGCCTACAGAACACCAAATAGACTAGACCAGAAAAGAAATACCTCCTGTAGCATAATAATCAAAACATCAAATGCACAAAACAAAGAAAAAATACTAAAAGCAGTAAGGGAAAATGTCATGTAACATATAAAGGCAGATCTATAAGAATTACACCAGACTTCTCACCAAAGACTATAAAAGCCAGAAGAGCCTGGACTGACATCATACAGACCCTAAGAGAACACAAATGCCAGCCGAGACTACTATACCCAGCAAAACTCTCAATCACTATAGATGGTGAAACCAAGATATTTTATGACAAAACCAAATTTTCACAATATCTTCCCACAAACCCAGCACTTCAAAGGATAATTGATGGAAAACGCCAACACAAGGAAGGAAACTACAACCTAGAAAAAAGCAAGGAAGTAATCTTCCAACAACCCCAAAAGAAGATAACTATACAAACATAATTCTACCTCTAATAACAAAAATAACAGGAAGCCACAATCACTTTTCCTTAATATCTCTTAGCATCAATGGACTCAATTCCCCAATAAAAAGACACAGACTATCAGACTGGATAAACAAACAGGACCCAGAATTTTGCTGCATACAAGAAACGCACCTCAGTGACAAAGACAGACACTACTTCAGAATAAAAGGATGGAAAACAATTTTCCAAGCCAATGATCCCAAGAAACAAGCTGGAGTAGTCATGCTAATATCAAATAAAATCGAGTTTCAGCCAAAATTGATCAAAAAAGATAAGGAAGGACACTTCATATTCATCAAAGGAAAAATCTAGCAAGGTGAACTCTCAATTCTGAACATCTATGCTCCAAATGCAAGGGCACCTACATACATAAAAGGAACTTTACTAAAGCTCAAAACACACATTACACCTTACACAATAATAGTGGGGGGATTTCAACACCCTACTCTCAGCAATGGACAGATCATGGAAACAGAAACTAAACCAAGAAACTTTGACATTAACAGAAGTTATGAACCAAATGGACTTAAGAGACATCTATAGAACATTTCATCCTAAAACAAAAGAATATACCTTTTTCTCAGCACCTCATGGTACCTTCTCCAAAATAGACCCTTTAATTGGTCACAAAACAGGCCTCTACAGATACAAAAAGATTGAAATAATCCCTTGCAACTTATCAGATCACCATGGACTAAGACTGGTCTTTAATAATGACAAAACCAATGGAAAACCCACGTGCACATGGAAACTGAACAACTCTCTACTCAATGATCACTTGGTCAAGGAAGAAATAAAGAAAGAAATAAAAGACTTTTTAGAATTCAATGAAAATGAGGACACATCATACCAAAACTTGTGGGACTCCATGAAGGCAGTGTTAAGAGGAAAACTCATAGCTCTAAGTGCCTACAAAAAGAAACTGGAAAGAGCGCACACTAACAACTTGACTGCACAACTAAAAGCTCTAGAACAAAAAGAAGCAAATACACCCAAGAGGAATAGAAGGCAGGAAATAATCAAACTCAGGGCTGAAATTAACCAAATAGAAACAGAAAGAACGATACAAAATATCAACAAAACCAGGAGCTGGTTCTTTGAGAAAATCAACAAGATAGATAAACCATTAGCCAGATTAACCAGAGGTCACAGAGACAGTATTCAAATTAATAAAATCAGAACTGAAAAGGGAGACATAACAACAGAAATTGAAGAAATTCAAAAAATCATCAGATCCTACTACAAAAGCCTATACTCAACAAAACTGGAAAACCTGGATGAAATGGACAACTTCCTAGACAGATACCAGGTACCAAAGTTAAATCAGGAGCAGATAAACCATCTAAACAGTCCCATAACCCCTCAGGAAATAGCAGCAGTCATTAAAATCTCCCCACCAAAAAAATCCCAGGACCACATGGTTTTAGTGCTGAATTCTATCAGACCTTCAAAAAAGACCTAATACCAATTCTCTTCAAACTATTCCTCAAAATAGAAACAGAAGGAACACTACCAAATTCGTTCTATGAAGCTACAATTACACTCATACCCAAACCCCACAAAGACCCGGCAAAGAAAGAGAACTTCAGACCTATCTCCCTTATGAACATCGATGCAAAAATACTCAATAAAATTCTAGCAAACCGAATCCAAGAACACATCAAAACAATCATCCAAAATGATCAAGTAGGTTTTATCCCAGGAATGCAAGGATGGTTCAATATTCAGAAATCCATCAATGTAATCCACTATATAAACAAACTCAAAGGAAAAAAAACCACATGATCACCTCACTAGATGCTGAGAAAGCATTTGACAAAATTCAACACCCCTTCATGATAAAAGTCTTGGAAATGTCAGGAATTCAAGGCCCCTACCTAAACATAGTAAAAGCAAATTACAGCAAACCAGTAGCCAACATCAAACTAAATGGAGAGAAACTTGAAGCAATCCCACTAAGATCAGGGACTAGACAAGGCTGCCCACTCTCCCCCTACCTATTCAATATAGTACTAGAAGTCCTAGTCAGAGCAATTAGACAACAAAAAGAAGTCAAAGGGATACAAATAGGAAAGGAAGAAGTCAAAATATCGCTATTTTCAGATGATATGATAGTATTTTTAAGTGACCCCAAAACTTCCACCAGAGAACTCCTAAACCTGATAAACAACTTCAGCAAAGTGGCTGGTTATAAAATCAACTCAAACAAATCAGTAGCCTTCCTCTAAATGAAAGATAAACAGACTGAAAAAGAAATTAGGAAAATGACACCCTTCACAATAGTCACAAATAATATAAAATACCTTGGTGTGAATCTAACCAAGCAAGTGAAAGACCTGTATGACAAGAACTTCAAGTATCTGATGAAAGTAATCGAATAAGATCTCAGAAGATGGAAAGATCTCCCATGCTCATGGATTGGCAGGATTAATATAATAAAAATGTCCATCTTGCCAAAAGCAATCTACAGATTCGATGCAATTCCCATTAAAATGCCAACTCAATTCTTCACAGAGTTAGAAAAGGAAATTCTCAAATTCATTTGGAATAATAAAAATCCCAGGATAGCGAAAACTATTCTCAACAATAAAAGAACTTCTGGAAGAATCACCATTCCTGACCTCAAGCTGTACTACAGAGCAATAGTGATAAAAACTACCTGGTATTGGTACAGAGACAGGCAGGAAGATCAATGGAATAGAATTGAAGACCCAGAAATGAACCCTATGAACACACCTATGGTCACTTGATCTTTGACAAAGGAGCTAAAACTGTCCAGTGGAAAAAGGACAGCATTTTCAACAAATGGTGCTGGCTCAACTGGAGGACAACATGTAGAAGAATGCAAATTGATCCATTCTTATCTCCTTGTACAAAGCTCAAGTCTAAGTGGATAAAGGACTTCCACATAAAACCAGATACACTGAAACTAATAGAAGAGAAGGTGGGGAAGAGCCTTGAGTACTTGGGCACAGGGGAAATGTTCCTGAACAGAACACCAATGGCATATGCTTTAAGATCAAGAATTGGTAAATGGGACTTCATAAAATTGCAAAGTTTTTGTATGGCAAAGTACACTGTCAAAAGGACAAAATGACAACCAACAAATTGGGGAAAAAATCTTTACCAATGCTACATCTGATAGAGGGCTAATATCCAATATATACAAAGAACTCAAGAAATTACACTCCAGACAACTAAATAACTCTATTAAAAAATGGGGTATAGAGCTTATCAAAAAATTTTCAACTAAGGAAACTCAAATGGCTGAGAAGCACCTAAAGAAATGTTCAGTATCCTTAGTCGTCAGGGAAATGCAAATCAAAACAACCCAGAGATTCCATCTCACACCAGTCAGAATGGCTAAGATTAAAAACTCAGGTGATAGTAGATGCTGGTGAGGGTGTGGAGAAAGAGGAACACTCCTCCATTGTTGGTGGGACTGCAAGATGGTGCATCCACTTTGGAAATCAGTCTGGAGGTTCCTCAGAAAATTGGACATAGCATTATCTGAGGATCCATATACCCAGAAGATGCTCAAACATATAACAAGGACATATGCTCAACTATGTTCATACCAGCCTTATTTATAATAGCCAGGAGCTGGAAAGAACTCAGATGTCCTTCAACTGAGGAATGGATTCAAAAAATGTGGTATATTTACACAATGGAGTATTACTCAGCTATTAAAAACAATGAATTCGAGAATTTCCTAGGTAAATGGATGGAACTAGAAATTATCATCCTGAGTGAGGTAAGCCAATCACAAAAGAACACACATGGTATTCACTCACTGATTATTGGTTATTAGCCCAGAACCTTGAAATGCCCAAGATTCAACTCACAGGCCACATGAAGCTCATGAAGAAGGAAGACCAAGTGGGGATGATTTGGTCCTTATTAGAAGGAGCAACAAAATATTCAAGGGAGCAAATATGGAGACAAAGTGAGGGACAGAAACTGAAGGAGGGGCCATCTGAAGACCACTCCACCTGAGTATCCATCCCATGTGCAGTCACCAAAGGTAGATGCTGATGTGGAAGTCAGGAAGTGCATGCTGATAAGAGCCTGATATGGATGTCTCCTCAGAGGTCTGCAAGAGTCTGACATATTCAGAGGCAGATGCTTACAACTAGCCATTGAACTGATCATGGGGTTCCCAATGGAGGAGTTAGAGTGAAGACTGAAGGAGCTGAAAGGGTTTGCGGTCCCATGGGGAGAACAACAATTCCAAACAACCAGAGCTCCCAGGGTCTAAACCACCAGCCTGGGAACACTTGGGGGGGGGGGGGAATACATGGCTCCAGCAGTGTATGTAAGGGAGAATGGCCCTGTTGGGCATAGGTGAGAGAGGAGATCCTTGGTCCCATGAAGGCTGGACTCCATGTGTGAGGGAATTCGAGGGTGGGGATGTGGGAGGGGTGGTAGGTAGGGGCACATCCTCATAGAAGCAGGAGGAGGGGGGATGGGATGGGGGTTCCTGGGCAGGGGGGAGGGGAATGGGATAAGGGGATAACATCTGAAATGTAAATAAAATATCCAATTTAAAAAAGAAAAAGAACTCTGAACACACTTCTCAAAACTTTGGCATCAATGTCTTAAATCTCCTTGATGTGAATTCCAAATCTGTGTATAATCTGACTCCTGAGTAATCCCCCATGGCATCCTTCACTGGTCATGTGCTCTCTCCCTCAACCAATTCATGAACTGCTTCCCACGCTCCATTCATTCTATTTTCCACGTTTTCTAGGTGGTGAAAGCAATAGCCTAGTCTCTTTTCTCTAAAACTTTCTCCTCTTCTCCTTGCCTGTTTACATTTTAGCAGACCATTTATAGATTTTGCATTATTTGTCCTCCGTCCTTTGGACAACACCATCCCAATACAGGTCTGTGGACATGTCCTCATTCTATATGGTATAACTGGGCTGAATCCTGCCTCAGGGGCGGAGCCCATGTCTCTGAACTGACAAGTCATCATAATGAATTGCTTCCCCTAGTCTCTGCAAAGGCTGCTGTAGGAACAGGGACCTGACCTAAGCTGGCACAATTAGAATGACTTCTAGAAATCATGGGGGAGAATGTGTTGCACTCAGAAATATAGCAAGGATGCTTAAGCTGCCAATGGTCAGTGGGAGCAGAAGGGAAGCCTGGGATTGAAGCCAGCTGAGAAAGGAACAGATGGAAGAGATGGAAATGTTCAAACATAATGTCCCTCTTTGGTCCAAGATCCCTGAGGCAGAACCTGCCCTACCCTGCTTCTTAGACTAGGCCCTTCATATATTTGGATGAATTTAGCAAATGCCTATTGACATTGTTAAAATGTTTGGGTGCTTATGCTTTTTATCAGTGTCTTCCACAAAATGCAGTGCTACAGTGTGCTTGACAACTAATGCTCCTTGTGACGCAACAGAAACCAAATGATGACAATTTCAGCTTGATCTGCTTCAAGAAAATTAAAAGCCAATGACAGATTCTTTTTGAATGGACTCCAAGCAACTCCTCTGATCTTTCTCAGGCACATCTAATCATTTGGGATGTTGTATTTGTCTGGGCATTATTAAGTTTTAGCAATCACCCTGACGTATCTGTTTCGTTTCTTGTCATTATGATAAAATACTGTGGCCAGAGTGACTTAAAGGTGGAAGAGCTTTTTAACTCAATGTTCTAGGCTATAGTCCATCACTGGAGAAGGTCAGGGCAGCAGGACCTTGAAGCAGTCTCATTTCATACATAGTCAAGAGCAAACAGCAAGGAATT
The DNA here is from genome assembly GCF_004785775.1 of Grammomys surdaster. NCBI lineage: Eukaryota > Metazoa > Chordata > Mammalia > Rodentia > Muridae > Grammomys > Grammomys surdaster. Next base: position 18,170,856 of record NW_021604622.1, read on the forward strand.
AATGCTTATGTTCTAGTAATTAGCTTGGCCTCTTTATCTTTTCATTAACTTACTTATTTATTCACTTTGCAATCTGATCGCACCCCCCTCCTCCTGCCAGGCCCTGCCTCACACAGTCTCTCCCTCCACCAACCCTCCGTTTCACTTCTGAAACGGGAAGGTCCCTCTACCCCAGGTATCAACCAATTCTGGCATTGTGGGTCACTGTAAAACCAGGCACATCCTCTCTCACTGAGGCATGACATGGCAACCCAGTTAGGGGAACAGAATACAGAAGGCAATAGAGTCAGGGTAAAGCCCTGCTCTAGTTGTTGGGGGATCTACATGAAGGTCAAGCTACACTTCTGCTACATGTGTGTGGGGGATCTAGGTCCAGCCCATGTATGCTCAGTGTTTGGAAGTTCAGTCTGGTATCCCTGCTCAGAGAACAGTCCCATTCACAATTAAGATGGATTCCCAAATTTAGTTATTTAATTAAAATAATATCTATAGAAATTCTGAGACACTAAACTTAAGCAGGACAATCCTTCACAGGTGTTCCAAAAGTCTACTTCCTGAATGTTGCTAGCCTCTGTCCCAGTGGCAAACCAGGCATCATATGTTCTAAGGAAGCTTGATCAGGGTTTCTCAGCTTCTAAGTATCATCAGTCTGAATATTATAGGTTCTTTGATTCTCTAATATTTAGATGCTGTCTGCTCACTATATCCTGCCTTCACAAGATTTTGTTTAGCTGTGATTGTTCTAACATCATATCATGTCACATTCCTTATCTCTCTTCCCCTTGGACATAGTGATTGATTCTCGCTGGAAAAAGTCTATACACATGTGCTTCTGTTTGGTTCCCTGCCAATAATTTTCTACCTTTCTGTCTTATCTTTCAAGAAGAGCTGCCATTTCTTTTTCTTACTATGAACTAGTTGTTATGGACCTCAATAAATCTTAGCTTTTAAAGGAAAGACTTGAAAGGCTTTGATTTCTTTAATAATACAAATAAAATATGTCATTAACAGTAAGATGCATCCTTTAAAATGGCACATGGTATTTTGAAAGAGAATCTTGTAAATGGGAGAAAAGGATGAAGTGCAAAAAATATTCCCTTGTGAAGAGACATTGAAAGCAAAATTGAGGGAAAGCTATGAATGAAATCATCTATGCAACATCTCCAGTGAGAGGGGAGTCACAGACTGAACAAAAGGGAGGGATTTAGTTGCCAGTAGAAGATTGACAAAGTTAGCATAAGTGACAGAAGTTAGCATAACTTTGTTAAAAAAATAGGTTTTTAAGTTTAACATTAAAACAGAAATATTTCTATAAAATAATATTCAACTACAGGACAAACTAATTAAAATTTACCTCTTTGGTAACTTTTGAACAAAGTAGATTAATTGGATGACAAACGATACCACACTCTACAGCCATCCTATCAAGGCCTCCTACGCTCAGCTTTACACCATACTAGACACACTGCTACAATAGCTAAGGAAAGAGATGATACTTCGGTGACCATATGACTTCTAAATATTTTCAAATAGCCAGTTATAAAATGCGAGAACTTGTTTCATAATTTATATAAGGTTACAAAATTCGTTTTGGATTTCAGGTGTAAGCATATCCACTAAATTCTATAAGCTACAAAAAAGAAAGATGAACATCAAACATGAGTTCAAGGGAAAATGGTGATTTTAGAAGTATGGCTGTTCCTCGAGAACCTCTGCCAGAGCCTGACCAATACAGATAGTGATGCTCTCAGCCAAGCATCAGACTGAGCACAGGATCCCCAGTGAAGGAGTTAGGAGAAGGACTGAAGAAGCTGAAGAGGTTTGCAACCCCACAGGAAGAAAAACAATATCAACCAACCTGACCCCCCCAGAGCTTCCAGGGACTAAAGCACCATCCAAAGAATACACATGGAGGGACCCATTGCTTCAGCTGCATATGCAGCAGAGGATGGCCTTGTCTGGCACCAATGGATGGGATGCTCTTGATTCTGTGGAGGCTTGATGCTGCAGAGTAGGGGAATGCTAGGACAGTGAGGCAGGAATGGATGGGTGGTTTAGGAAGCTCTCTCTTAGAAGCAGGGGGAAGGGTGATGGGATAGGGGTTTGCAGAGGGGAAACCAGAAAAAGGGTTAACATTTGAAATGTAAATAAATAACATGACATATATATATATGTGTATATATATATATATATAAAATTTTATATTAATACTTTAGAAAAAGAGGTGTCTTAAAACTAAAGTGTCATTTAATAAAAATTTCAACCTCGTAAAGCACTAAAAAATTATTTTAAAGGAAGCAAAATGTTTGTTTGTTGAATAGTCTATGTTCCAAACTTTGTGAATTAGTGTATAATTTACATAATTGATGACTATATTTCATTGTGTTGACAGTGTACTAAATTGAAAATGTAAAACTGTTTGTGATGCATTTTAAAACTATACCTGACACAGCATAATATGTCACCTTGTCCCGAGCATCTCATTTTCATGCCCAGAGGATGAAGGCAGGTTGGAAGAGTGATTCATATAAACAAACAAATAAAAATTATTAGGTAAGAAAATAAACCCTTAGGTAAAAAAAAATTAATACTGATTATAATGCAAAGTTGAAGTTGGGAATGGATAATTTTCGTACACAGCAAGAGCTTCTGATTTCACATAACAAGCTGCCTTAGAACCAACCCTGTGAATAAAAAGCAGTAAACATTGTAGAAGGTATTTATAATTACTGCTTAACAAACAAGACCCTAATCTATAGTTTGTGTTCCTTTTTCAGAGAAGAGATACATGTTACACATACCCATGCAGCCCTGCATGGCTAACAGCATCTTTTACTGCAGTGGTTATTTTAATGAGCTTTAGGGCTCTCTGATGTCTTCCTCCCTCCTTAAAGTGACAAGAGTTGATCAATTCATTTCATATGAAATCTATAGGAAAATTCTGTTTTAAGCCTCATAGCATATGAATATTCTTGATTGCATCATTCACCCTGTCATGTCTGCATTGCCTATAAAATGTGTCAGTCAAGTTCTGCATTCTTAATGTCTCCCCATTCCAGAGGAGGCTCAATGTAAACATAGTTCACACACAACTCTTCATTTTTTCTATTCTCCGCTCAAATATTACAAACAAAAATCATTTCTCCAAAGACCACACAATTAAATAAGTGAATCACCGTTTCTATCAAAAAAAAAATCCTTTCCTTTATAGACTTTTCAAGAGACACGCATGTTTATCCCAGTGTATGTGTTTGCCCTTCTAAATACAAGAGCAGGGCCATTGATCAATACTGTAATCATAATGGATTTTGAATAGCAGCTAATCAATAAAACCTGTTGATTTAATAATAAAATCACACCATTTATGCCACATGTTTTCATGCATGCAGCATTCTATATGAACTCTTGTGAGCCTTGGTATATTGATTTGGTAAGCAAGAAGAACATAAAAAATAAATTTGGAAAAATTAAACATGTGTTCAAGCTGAACATATAACTTGAGTTAAAAACTGTTAATAGGGGGCTGGCAAGATTTCACAGAGGTAAGGCTCCTGTTATGAATCATAATGCCATGCATAAGATCTCTAGAACATACATAAAAGTGGAAGAAAAAAAACTGACTTCTGAAAGAATTCAAGACCTTAGAAACCAACAATCCAAATAACTCAGTTTAAAAATCGGGTACAGGGCTAGACAGAGAATTCACAAGAAAGTAATCTCAATTGTCTGAGAACCACTTAAAGAAATGTTCAACATCCTTAGTCATCAGGGAAATACAAATCAAAATGACCCTGAGATTCCACCTCACACCAGTCAGAATGGCAGAGTTCAACAGGGTGACATCAGATGCTGTTGAAGATGTGGAGAAAGAAGAACACTCCTCCATTACTGGTTAGGTTGCAAGCTAGTACAACCACTCTAGAAGTCAGTCTGGTGGTTCCTCAGAAAATTACATATAGTACTACCAGATGACCCAGCTATACCACTCCTGGACATATACCCAAAAGATGTGCCAATGTGTAATAAGGACACATGCTCCACTATGTTCATAACAGCCATATTTATAATAGCCAGAAGCTGGAAACCACCCAGATGTCCCTCAGCAGAGGAATGGATACATTTACACAATGGAGTACTACTCAGCTATTAAAAACAATGACTTCATAAAATTCGCAGGCAACTGGTTGGAACTTGAAAATATCATCCTGAGTGAGGTAACCCAGTCACAAAAACACACATAGTATGCACTGACTGATAAGTGGATATTAGCCCAAAAGCTCAGAATACCCAAGATACAATTCACAGACCATATGAAGCTCAAGAAGAAGGAAGACCAAAATGTGGATGCTTCATTGCTTCTTAGAAGAGGGAACAAAATAATCACAGGAGGAAATATGGAGACAAAGTGTGGAGCAGAGACTGAAGGAAAGGCCAACCAGAGACTGCCCCACCTGGGGACATATACAGTCATCACGTCTGGACATTATTGCTATGAATGCTGGGAAGTACTTGCTGACAGGAGCCTGACATAGCTGTCTCCTGAGAGGCTCTGCCAGAGCCTGACAAATACAGAGGTGGAAGCTCGCAGCTAACCTTTGGACTGAGCGCAAGGTCCCAGATAGAGGAGTTGGAGAAGAGACTGAAGGAGCTGAGGTGGTTTGCAGCCCTGTGAGGGGAGCAATAGTGTCAACCGGCCAGACTCCCAAATCTCCTGGGGACTGGACCACCAATCAAAGAGTACACAAGGAGGGATCCATGGCTCCAGCCGAGTATGTTGTAGAGGGTGGCCTTGATGGACATCAGTGGGAGGAATGGCCCTTGGTCCTGTGGTGGTTCAATGCCCCAGGGTAGGGAAATGCCAGAGTGGGAAGGCAAGGTGGGAGTGGGTGGGTAGGTTGGGGATCGCCCTCATAGAAGTAGAGAGAGGGAGGATGGGACAGGGGGCTTCCAGAGGGGAGACCTGGAAGCATTAAAAATGTAAATAAATATCCTATAAAAGAAAAGAAAAAGAATAAGACAATTAAATAAAATACACTGAGTAGACCTCAAAAAAAATGTTAGTATGTAGAGAGAGATATTTTGATTACTGACATGAGAAAGCTTTGAAACCAACTTAATCTATGTGCATCTCTAGAAAATGAATTTAGGGTACTCAGCACAAAAGACAACATTCCCAGAGCCATAGATCTTACACAGCAGTCCTGTTCTGATGATTTCTTTGTCCTTCTTCATCTATAACAATGACAAGCATGTACTGAGCACCAAAACTATTTCTTCTGGATGTGACATGGTCATAGGCTCATGAATTCACTGCTATACTGGAGTCTGCACAGGACTTGAACATGGATGGGCCGATTAGCATTTCCTTATCTAATAGATAGGTCTGTTGCCTTGCAGAAGGCCTGTCTGTAAATAGTGCTTGTCCTGAGAGGCTTGTCACATTCTTAGTGGCATAGCTATAGACAAATCATCCTTGCTCCATGAAAGAACTTCCCACTTTAACTAGGTCAAGTAACTCTGATCCAACTTTGTAGGTCACTCAGGAAAGAACACATGAAGGTACAAAGGAGGCTCCTTGAGAAGACGAGTGCCAGTGGGGGAAGGGTAGAGGAAGAGCCTGCAGGTGGAAAAGGAGGGGACTGGGGCATGAGAATGACTACATTGCATTATATAAATGCATAAAACTGTGAAACTGTGGGGCTGTGTACCAGAGACTTTCGATGAAGATCTCAGACCAGGGCAGGGAGGTGTTCAAGTGAAGCACTGGCTTCACTGCGCTGAGCCCACCTCTGACTAGCCAGAGAGGGAGTGCAAGGGAGCTTCTGCTGGTGTTTTAGAAGAGCAGTTCTCTTCCCTGGTGGAGATGTTACAGCTCTTATGACAGAAGCTCTCACACACACCTTTATTACTTCTAAATAGGAACTTTATATACAGTTTTGGGATGGGGTGTGATCTGACAGTAGGTGCTTCCTATTGTCTTGTTCTAAGAGGTTAGGGATGCCTCATCTACATGTGGAAAGGATAATGGCATTGCCATTATGTGACTGATAGTCATAAATCCCTCTACAAAGAAGCTGGGATGAGGAGAGGCTGTAGTTACATGACAGGAGCCTGGTTCCTGTAGGTCTCTGGGGCTTCTAGCCTTAGTTCAACTTTACCAGGCTTTATCTCACAGCCCACTTCCCTGTATGAAACAATAAAAAATTGAAAAAAAAAATAAAAGAATGCAAAAAATGCAGAAATGCTTCTAAAGGCAATGACTTCGGTGGATCATTGTGATGCCCGCACCTGAGATAAGATGGTCTCCAGATACTGTCCTTACTGCTTACAGCTAGAAACATTTTCTGTCTAAGTGCAAAACTGTTTGCAGCCACATGAATAGACACTTGAAAATCTAGGAGGCAGCAGTGTCACCTCTGTCTTAGGCATCTTAGTTTACAGCCGTGACTTCTCAACATATGAAAAAACAGAAATAGATTTAATTCACTCAAAGGCCAGATAATTCTGAATAGACCTCCATTTGGAGTTAGAGTACTCACACTTGGGGACACTTCAAGTCTAACCTTCTGGGAACTGCAAGTCTTCATTAAAAGACTCAGATAAAATGACCAGACCCTCCAGGTACCCCAGGAGTAGTCATCAATTCATCTGAAAATGTACAGTGTTATTACGAGCCATCTTTTGTCACTCAGGATTGTTCCCCAAGACCATTTCCAAATGTCATTGAAAAGTTTGACACTCTAATGGCAATTAGGGAAGTTTTGTTATGTGGGAATGCCACTTTACAGCAAAGGGTGGCCCTAACACAGAGGAGAAATGGGAAAGAAAAAGCCCTGGAAGCAGAGGAGAAATCAAGTCTATTAGAGCTGACAAACGGAAGTTTCTAAGGGGCCATCTGCTCGTGAAGTTGATAACAGGTATCTACAGTTGACCAGCTGCCTTCACATCCTATGTGGTAAAAAAAAAAATTATTTTTTTCCATCAAATACACAGTCCCATTCTTACACCCCATCCTCTGTGACCTCTGTGACCTAGTTTTTCCTTAGTTTTCTTTCTTCTAAACCAGTACAAATTGCTGTTAACCCTCTAGTCACAGTACAATCTAAAGATAATTGTCTCACCCCCCTCCTTTTTTCCATAAAAACTTGATGCTGAACATTATTCAAACTGAAACTTTCAGGTTTTAAACTACAGGTATAGACTCCAAGGTCTCACCCAGAAAATAGAGTGTACAAATGTTTTGATTATTCAAAGTAAATCATTAAACATGTAACTTTGACATCACCTCAACTCTTTTCCCCGTACCTCCTTACACTACTACACTAACATCTGTCCCCTTGCTCTTCTGTTTCCTTCCGGCCTAGAGAACCATGTTCTGTCCATGCTCTCTGCCTAGTATTCCTCAGAAAGCAGTTTCTTATCATCTTCTCACCTCTTCCTAATATTCTCTGGAATTAAACATCATCCAGAAACTCAAGTTTCCCAAGAATGTACAATGTTGACTACGGTCTGTCTCTTCAACTTGCCTAAACATTTGATCACTAATGTCTTGTCTAATAATTTTATTTCACAGAAACTTGTAGCCTTTTTATTAATTAGCCTTCTGTTACTTGACATAGATACATTTGTGAGGAGAGGAAGTTAATTTAAGTGCTTGGTTTCAGAGATTTTGGTCATTTCATATTGTAGTCTGTTAGGCCTGTTGATTATAAGCTTGTTATAATAACACAAGTGTGTGTGTGTGTGTGTGTGTGTGTGTGTGTGTAAAATACAATAAAAGTCTATTGTATTGTTAAAAAATGTGATAGAGGAAATCTGTTCCCCTGTGGTGAGTAGGAATAAAGAAAGAAGGCCTGACATTCTTCAGTTCCATCTATTGCCTCCCAGAAATGAGGCAAAGCAGACTTAAGCACATTGGTTTTGTGGAGGTTAGGTTTTTTGTGAAGATCTAAATCATGACAACACTGCAGACTATTGTATCAGTTATTTCTTTATCTCGTATACTGTTGGTAGCTAACTACCCATAAAGTTACCCATAAACCACCCATTACTACCACATAAGCAGTGGTGTTCACTCACTTCCATGTCAGCATGTAATAAATTGTTGTCATAACTATATGAAATATAGGTCCTGTCTTACAATTAAGAATTCCAGATTGGGCATTACAAAACTCTCAGATCATCAGAGAAAATTCTCCTTTTGAGGAGAGTGATGAATAAAAGAATATATAATCTGTGAAGGAATTAGAAAGAAGGCTTTCTAAAGCATGGTGCTTTCTGCTGACTAAACAAAGATAATTGTAATGACATGGTCATTTAGTTGAATGGTTGATAGGAAATTAATATGTATATATTGTTTAAGTTACTTAGTGACAAGAAGGAGTGAACAAAACTATATCAGACAAGGGAATGGATTTTTCATCATTATAGAAGTTAACTTGAAATATCTTGATAACTTCGAGACAAGTAGTCACACTTAGGAAATAAAAACACACAGAACTTTAAGTTAAATTTGAGTTTTCTATAAAGAGAAGACTCTATAGTGTAATGAAGTTTCATTCAGGAACTCTGAGTTTTATCTGGCAGATAAAATCTGCTCCAGAGGTAGCTCATTACAGCTTTACTTGAGCCTGTGGGGGGAAAAAGAATTGGAACTTGACATCATTTGTGAAGTACACTCAAGGAAAGACATTAAAATGTTTCAGAACCTGACAAATACAGAGGCATATGCTTGCAGCTAACCATTGGATTGAGAACGGGGTCCCCAATGGAGGAGTTAGAGAAAGGACTGAAGGAGCTGAAGGTGTTTGTAACCCCATAGGAAGAACAACAATATCAACCAACCTGACCCCCACAGAGCTCCCAGGGACCAAACCACCAACCAAAAAGTACACATGGAGGAACCCATGGCTCCAGCCCCATATGAAGCAGAGGATGGCATTGTGTGGCATCAACAGGAGAAGAGGTCCTTGGTCCTGAGAAGGCTCGATGCCCCAGTGTAGGGGAATGGCAGGGCAGTGAGGTGGGAGTGGGTGGGTGGGTGGGTGGATGAATATCTTCATAGAAGCAGAGAGAGTGTATGGGATGGGGGAGTTGTGTAGGAGAAACAGGAAAGGTGGTAACATTTGAAATGTAAATAAACATCCAATAAAAATGTAAATAAACAAAATAACCAATAATTTAAAAAAAATGTTATGTAAAACATAAGAGAGAAACCAGATACAAGGTGAGGCCAGGAAGGGCTTCAGTTCTCATCTATGATTTAGAATCTGAGTTTTCTGGGAGAGACTGTCCCCTGAAACCTGGAATTGTCTTCAGATAATCACCTGGTTTCTCCAAAAAGACAAATGATGCAAAACAGGGCAGGTAATATGAAAAAATAAAAATACACAAAAACAAACTGCTATATGTGGCCCAGCTTGTGCTTGGTTAAGAAAATTTTTGAAAAAAAATCCCTTATTAAATGGGACAATAATATATTGCTAGTTTGTAAAAAGACCAGGCTCTCTAGTGCATAAAGAAATACTTGATCTTGGCTTGGTAAAACTTATATAAATATATACATGCATGTTTGTATTATACAATATAAATTCAAACAATCCATGTCCACGTTTTAGTGAAAAATTTAGAATGATAGGAATACTGTTTAATTTCCTTTTATTTACTTATCTTTGCTTTGCAGTTGCACATGAAATTTATACTGTTTTAAAATAAGTAGTTCAATTGAAACATTTTTTAAAATGAAAAATCATATGAATCCCATAGTCTAGAAGCAATCCATAGAATTCAGATTACAGCTATTGTTTGGAATCTAGTTTTGCTGGGTTCATCACTGTTCACTTAGTTTCTTTATAAAGTTACAAAGTGAGGTCTCCTCTCTGTGATGTCTACATCAATCTCCACTTACAGACTTGGGATGGATCGAAGCGATTTTATCTCCTAACAGAACACAGTCTTCTATTAAAATCCATAATGAAGGTTACATGTTTGTTCTGGTTTGCTTTCCAGTTTCTGGGCATTCAAAAAGCAGCAGCACCTAGAGTTTATTTATACACGTACAGAAGCACAGGATCTCTACTGCAGTGTACACTGAAAACCTAGTCCAACAAATCACTTCCATACCTTGCTATATTTATAAAAAAAATCACATCTGTACATTTTGTGAAGTGAGGCAAAATACTTACTTAAAACAGGTATTGTCATACATTGCTGCCAGCATGTTGGTTGTATAGTTTTCCTCCTTCAGATATTATGTATAGTTACCATAAAGTTTAAGTAACAGGTGGGGGGTGGGGTGGGGGTGGTTCTTCATTCCCAACCTTCTTCCCTCAGTTCTTGGAAAGAGCTCTGCTATTGTTCAATCTTTCATTTTGCCTGTCAACAGCCAGCATGCCAGCATGCCCATGGAATCTAGGCTGCTTTTACTTGCAATCCACGGGCTATAAAATTAGTAAAAAAGAAATTAGATTCTTTTTTTTTTACCTCCAGCTTTTAAGCTTTGACTTTTATGTTGTATTCCTCTGTATTTTAGAAGAAAACTGGCAACGTTTCCCAATAAATGTGCTTTACTGTAGTGTTTATATGAAGTTGGTAATATAATGTTTTATCCATGCATTTGATATATAGGATATCAAATAATTCTAATAAAATCAGATTCTATCCTAAGAAAACAAATATTGGCTCTGCCTATGAGATATAATTTATAGCACATTTGCCAATAAGTAAACAAACAAATGAAATACTGCAAGCAACTTCTTAGCTTAAAAGTCTTGATAAAAGTGAAATGAGGTACAAGGTGAATAATTAGTAAGGATATTGCCGTCAGTGAATTTAACCTCTGAGTGATATGCTGTATGCTCTACATCAGTAAAGCCCTTCTGATGCTCATGTAGCACAAAACACCAACGCAATCCCTCTCAATAATGTTACACATCTGGTATCCCTTGTAGGAATTTGTTTATATAAGCCAGATATCCAATAGCAGATGAGGGCATGAGTGTTTGCAAATATGTACCATTTTGTCATAGTGAGAAGACAAAGGAAGGTCAAAGAAAATATCCCACAGTCCTCCAGTGTAGTCAGATTTTAGGGGACAGCTATTTAAAGCTGTTTATTGGCAGTCTATGTGGACATCAGTATATTCTTAATTGTTCATAGTTTTTTTTTTAATGAAAGCAGTACAGTCTTTCAGTTCTTCATAACTCATTACCAAAGTTAACATTCCTGCTGTCTGAGCATTGTCTGTCTGTTCATGTGCCTCTTTGAGTCAAAGCAGTAAAAGAGACTTAGCTAGTAAATGATCCAAATCCAGATTCCTAATAGTCATTAAAATACATGAAACATTTACTTCAGTTTTATTATTATTGAACAAAACTCAAAAGGGACAGAATATTTTAAACTTGTCTCTTGTCTCTCTTGTTTTAACTGTATCTGTTGCAGAACATAATGGTGTCAAAAAGCTGTTGTTAAGCATAATAAATATTCAAGATAGGAATCCATTAACCACAGAGATGTTGGTACCTATTACCATAATTGAATAATAAGCATCATAAGTAAATAAAACAAATGGCTGGAAATCCATATTCTCTTTTTTAAAAAGTTTTTGGTTAGACCTTTGTACAGTTCTTATTTGCAAATTACCAAGGACTTGAAATTGCTCAAGGAATAAGAGATCACTCAATATCTTTAGTGTTCACCTTGCAAGCAAGATAATCTGATTTCATTTCCAGGATTCAAGTATAATAGAAGCTGGGGTGAGGGGTACTGTATATTCACTGACGGCTAAGTTTAGACATGACATGTTCCAAATATCCAGGTTCCAGGCAAGATATAAACCCTTTCCCCATAAACTGGGGAACTGCAAACATGAGGGTTTAAATTTAATACCCAAGAATCCGTGAAAAATTAGGTGGCACATTCATTTAATCCCATAATTTGGGGAAATAAGACAGGAGCTTTTCTCAGGCTCACTAGCTGAGAGCTTATCCTTCGAAGGAAGTCACTGTCCACTTAAGACACCCTGTATTTAAGATTGTATGGTGATCCATGCACTAGACCAAAATTTGTCCTGTGACCTATACATGGATGAAGACACCTGTGTGCATGTGTTCATGTGTGCATACACACACACACACACATACACACATACAAACATACTCTTACATGCACAGAAATGGAAATGGATGTGTGTGTGTGTGTGTGTGTGAATGGAAAGAACAAAACAAGAAAGAAAATAGTTTAAAGATGAAAACAAAACAAGGTCAATGGAATTGTCAATTTTTAACCCCAAAAGAGGCGAGTATAATATATCCATTTTTCTTTAGTTGCAATTTTCAGGAGAGAAGGAACAGGTTTGCTTAGGGTTATTGCGGTTTGGATCAAGAGCTCAAGTTCTGAGCGCATGTTTGCAAACTGATGGTAGTGTGGAGGGGCTGGGCTCTTTGGCAGAAAGAGATCCCTAGATGTTTTGTGCAATTTAAAACAAACAAACAAACAAACAAACAAAAAAACAAACACACCTTCCTGGGAGCTCAGTCCTAGCTCTGGCCTCTCCTCACTGCCTTAGCTACATCCAGCCTAGCCCAGAATCTATCACAACCACTGCCCAAACCGGGAAAGCTGGGAGATGCTGTCTGTGCTACACCAGCTCCTTGGCTTCTCTTTTGTTACGGCTAACTACCTTCACCAAGCTGCCTGTTGGCTTCTATCTCTACCCATCTTTGCTCCTAGGAATAAAAAACATTCACAGTTTTATTACTTTAGAATTTGCCTACTAGCACAATTGCTGGGCACAGAATATCCTGCAGTAATCTTATCAGTTATCAGCTAGCCCTGACCCAACTCGCAGCGGAGGAGGTTGCAGGCACTAGGTGCCCCAAGGTATTGCATGACTGCGGCTTTCCTTTCCTTCCAAAGCATGGCTGCAAAAAGCCCCTTCTCTTTCCTAGTGTCTCTTTTTCCTCCTGGGACTTACTCCGGTAGTCCCACCTGTCCCTTCAGTCCATCAATTGGCTCCAGGTCTTCTTTACTGACACAATCAAGAACCAATCGGGGAATCAGCAGCCCACACACACCTAGAGGTAACTCGCTGAAGGTTGTGCTCATTTCTGACTCCTCCTGTGCTCTCTGCTTCCGGGCCTACGTCACTTGGAGCATCTACTGCTGTGTTACACTACCATGCCTTTCCTGCAATGATGACCTGAAACTGAGAGTGAAAGTTGGTCCTTCTTTTATGTTTGTTCTCTCAAGTGTTTTGACACAGTGATGAGAAAAATAAATCACACAGGGAAGTCCTAGTTAGGGTTTCTATTGCTGAAATGAAATATCATGATCAATAACCAAGTGGAGGACGAAAGGACTTATTTAGCTTATTGGCTTGCGTTTCTACCTCTGTGAAGAATGCCAGGACAGGAACTCAAACAGGGAAGGAACTTGAAGACAGGATCTGATGTGATTGCCAGGGAGAATTGTTTTCCCCGTGGCTCAGCCTATGCTTCTCATAGGACCTTGTCCAGGGAGTATAAGGTACTAGACTCCCCCCCTCCCCATCTATCCCTAATTAAGAAAGTGCCCTAAAGCTGAATGTTTTGTAGCTCTTTTTCTAAACTGAGGTTCTTTTCTTTCAGATGACTCTAGCTTGTGTCAGGTTGACATGAAACTAGACAGTACAATTGACCCTTTGTCAACTGGACACACAAACATTTTCCCATAACCTTTTCTGTCTTGTCCATCCCTAAGATCACACATTAACATGAACATCACAATACAGAACATTTTCTCAAAATTTAAAAGTCCCACAGACTTTAGAAATTCAAACACTCTACAATTCAGTCTCTAAAACTTCGAAGTCTCTTTTAAACCTAAAATCTTTTTAAAAAACTCAGTCTCTAAAATGTGGGATCCTTGTAAAATCAAGGCTAATTCATTTTTCTTATTTCGAGAGGAAAAAAAAAACAGGACACAGTTACAACCTGAACAATGCAAAAAACAAACTCTAAAGATGTAAACAACTTCCAATTATCTGAGTTCACTCATAATCTTCCGGCTTCTTCCAAAGGTCTTGGGTCACTTCCCTGGAGCACAGATTGTCTTCTAGGCTCAGACTTGTTCCTTTCCTTTGCTGCTCTTATTCTTGATTGTTGTCTGATGGTAGTGGCATCTCCAAAATGCTGGAGTCTTTTGTTGCAAATTGGCCACACTTTTTACCAATAATTTATCCTAGGCTCTCTTCCAGGACTCCAACTCTGCCACACAATAACAAGCCTCAGCTGTTCTCAATGGCCCCTTCATGCCTTGATAAACAGTACCATCTAGGTGACTTTTCTGCTACCAAGTTTTGTCAGTGTCATGAGGCACAAATAAGGCCACCTCTGATACATAACTTCTATGTATTGACCCTGAAGAAATATTTTGCAGAAGCCTTCACTCAATGATGCTGGTTTCTTCTTAATGACAGATGATTCTGCAATCCCACGTGACTATCATCCATTATCTCAGCAACACAAAAATGTTTACTTTAATGGTTCTGGTATCTTCTTAATCACAGCCAGTTTTCAGTTCCAGTTATCCAGAAGCACAAATCCTTAACTCAAATGGCCTGACAAAGTCTTTTCTTCCTTCTGAAACTCACAAGCCAGACCTCCATCATCTGCCCTGCCTTCAACATTCTTAGCTTCTAAGCTCCCTCAGAACAGACCACTGAGATCTCAACACTCGATGACTTTTCTGGCCCAGAATTCCAAAGTCTATCTGTATCCTCAAAACCAGCATGGCCAGCTCTGTCACAATAACACTTCACTTCTGGTATTGACATTTTTCCTAGCTAGGGTTTCTATTGCTGCCATGAAACACTATGACCAAAAACCAAGTTGGGAAGGAAAGGATTTATTTGGCTTCTATGTCCATATTGTAGTCTGTCAACTGAAGAACGCCAGGACAGGAATTCAAACTGAGAAGGACCTGAGAGTCAAGAGCTGACATAGAAGCAATAGAGGAGTGCTGCTTATGGACTTGTTCATGCTTTCTCATCCGACTTTCTTATAGACCAGTCCCACCTGCCCATGGGTAGCATCAAGCACAATGAGCTAGGTACAGCCCCATGAATCACTAACGAAGAAAACACCTGATCTTAAGGAATCATTTCCTCAAATAAGGTTCCGTCCCTTCAAATGACTTTACTTTGTGTCAAGTTGATATGAAACTAGGCAGCACAGGGAACACAGCAATGATTTACCCAATGCTGGGGTCTAATGTGTTTAAAGCCATAACTTTATTTATGAATTATTTATTAAACTAGTAGGTAAACGAAATCCTTTTGATCTAAAGAAATAGGACTTGTGCATTGGTATGTTATGGCCACTATTCTATCTGTGCTGTAAATTAAAAAAATGTTTGATAAATGTTTCCATGATTCACATTTTAACTTTTTTGTTAAATATTGGTTTCATGTGTATATTTGTATGTTTGTGTATGTGTGTATTTTTGTTCTATGTAATCATCTGTATGTGTGCACTTATGAGTATGGGTACTCATGGGGATCAGAACAGGCCATCTGATCCCCTAGAGATGGAAATACATTATGGTCTGTCCCACATCAGTGTTGGAACTATGTTCAGGTATTCACTAAGAATAATATATTTTCTTAACCACTCTACTATCTGTCCAGCCCCACATTTAGAATTCTATTTCTATTCGTGACTAAATATAGTATTGTGTGACTTAGAATGCAAGGGGCACTATTTAAAAGAATAGAAAGTCAGTTATCCAGAGCTACTTGGCTGTCTTTAATATTTTAATAACACAAATAAAGGGCTTTATTTTATATGAAGCTATTTAGGTAGGATGACTAAATACAAGAGGGATTATTCATGGAATCTCCTTTCTTATTCTATTTTGTTTTATCATATTAAGAATAAAAAGATATTACTAAATACATATAAAAATAGATAATGGTATCCTTCATTAACTGACCATTATGAAACACTTAAAATAATTAATTAAAAAAACTGACAACATTTAGATGCTCAAAAACTTAGTTCAGTTAAATGTTCATTTGCTTATACAATATAATATTATAATTTGAGAAGCAATAGTTCATCACACTAATTTTGTCTTAGGAGGAGATAATTTATGTTAAGTAGACACTACACAGCCCTGAGTGGTGGCTTGAATAAGAATGTTCCCCATAGACTCATGTATTTGAATGCTTGGTCACCCGGAAGTGTCACTAGTTGTAATGAATAGGAAGTAGCGTCCTAGTGGAAGAAGTGTGTCACTGGGAGTTGGTATTAAAGTTTAAAAGCCTATGTCAAACCCAGAGTCTCTCTCTGAGCCTACGAATCAGAATGCAGCTCTTAGCTGCTTCTCCATCACCACACTTTTTCTGCATCCATACTCCCTGCCATGAGGATAACAAGCTAAACCTCTGAAACTGTAAGCCAACCCCTGGGTAAATGCTTTCTTCTATAACAGTTGCCTTAGTTATGGTGTCTCTTCACAGCAATACAAGGGAGACTGAGATACCCTATATTCAAAATCACGTATTTGCATGGCTCAAGAACTACCCCCAAATATTTTTAATGCACATGCATGAACACAATATACTCATCACATCACAACAAAAAGAATTAAAACATCATTGTATTTAATGTAAACTAATTTCCAAATTAAGGAACGGGAGGAAGGTTGTGTGGTGGGAATGTCTGTATGGGCCTAAGTATTTTTAAAGGTACTAAAATATTCTCTTAATTATACGAATGTAATTTTCAGTTACCTCTTTTGCAGTTATTCTTTAAAATGTAAATAGTTTTATATTTCCTTTGTAAATGAAATGGATTTTACCTTTAAGTAATTTTTTCTTATTCTTCTTTCAGATTTTACATCCCAAATATAGTTTTCTCTCTCCTCATCCATTCCTACTCCCTTTCCCTTCAGAAGAGATCAAGTCAAACTTAGTATATCACATTGCAATAATGCTAACCATCATCCCTGGTATTAAGCTGGATATAGCAACCCATTAGGAGAAAAAGCACCAAAAAATGCAGTCAAAAGTGCCACAAGCATTCTCATCTTCCACTGTGAGGTGTCCCATAAGTTGACCATAGTACACATATATTCAGATGGTCTAAGTCAGGCCCATGCAGGCTCCCTGATTGGTGGTTCAGTCTCTGTGATCCTCTATGAGCTCAGGTGAATTGATTCTACGGATCAAGTTCTTAAGTGTTCTTAACACCTTCGGTTCCTACAATCCTTCCTCCTCCTCTTCTACAGCATTCTCAAGCTCCATCAAATATTTGGCTGTGGGTTTCTATACCTATTTCCATCAGTTGTGGAATGAAGCCTCTCTAATGATGATTATGCTAGGCCCTGTATACAAGTATAGCAAAATATCATTAGGGATCATTTAATTGACTTTTTTTTGCCAGTCCTGTTTGGCTTTATCCTGTGTCTCTAGGTTTTCCAGCCTTTGCCTCCTTGTCCTCCAGGCAGTGTCACATGTGGGCTTCATCCCATTGCATGGGTCTCAAGTTGGACCACTCTATTTCCATAATTTCTGTGTCACTTGTATTGCAGCACATGTTTCAAGCAGGACAAACTGTAGGTCAAAGGTCTTATGGCTGAAGTGGTGTCTCAACCCCTCTTCTGGAAGACTTGCTTGGTTAGGGGAATGGGCCAGTCTAGGCTCTGTATTCCACATTACTGGGAGTTTTATTTATCTAGTGTCACTCTCATAGATTCCTAGGGTTTCCATTGTTCTAGGTTTCTAGCTTGTCCCCAGAAGTAAGGCTTACAGAGACATATTTCCTCTGCATACCTCTGTCCTGTTTTAAAACTGAAACTGTCTCTGACTACATGTTCTTCTCTCAACTGTAAGTAATGTCTTTCAAAAGTTTCTTTTCTTTAGGTGCTTCTCAGCCATTTGATATTCTTCGTCTAGCAGCAAGTACGTTTACCTGCTGATCAAACTTGCTTGTCCAGTGTCATCGTCTCTAAGCCTTAAACCTTGTATCTAAGGTAAAATATATTTTCTAGACTCATACTCGTTACTAGTCAACTCTATTGCCTATTTGATATTGAATGAGCTTCTTAGTTCATTCAGAACTTCTCTCATTTTATTCTGAGCTTTAACAATTATCTTGTGATTAAATCTTTCTAAACTATGACATCCCAGAAGACACAAAGACATTACAAAGATATGGGCTCAAAACATAAAATACCTGTATCAGTCAGGGTTCTCTAGAGTAACAGAACTTATAGAATGAACCTCTTTCTATTTAGAAAGGGTACTTATTAGAATGACTTACAGGCTGCATTCCAGCTAATCCAACACTGATTGTCTATGAATGGAAAATCCAACAAGCCAATAGCTCCGCCCACTAGCTAGATGCGTTAGTTGGTCTTTAGTGTACACTGGAATTCCCAAGAAGAAAGCTCTAATGCTAGGGAAGAAATGGGCTTGCTAGTGAAATGAGGGAAAGTAGGCAAAGAGTAAGTTCTTATATAGGATTCCAGCAGAAGGTGTGGCTCACATTAAAAGTCTGTCTTCCCTCCTCAAGACCAAGAAGAAAAACAAATGTCCTCCCACCTGGAAATCCTAATTATCAGTAGATCTTCTTACCTCAGATTAAACAACAACAACAAAAAATCCCTCACTGATGTACCCTCTGTTTGGGAATTTTAGTTAATTATACATGTAGTTAAACTGACAACCAAAAATAGCTGTCATAATACATAAATCTAGTATTGCAAAACAACCTAAGCATTTTTAGAAAGGGGATGGAGAGGTGACTTCTTGGTTAAGAGTGACCTTCATGAGACAGTGAACAATCTACAATTCTAGCTTGGTGGGATCTGGTGCCCTCTTCTGGACACTGAGGATAAAGCATTTGTATTCACTTGTACATGTCCAATTTAATAGTGAAAAAAAAATGAACCAAGATGCTAAAGAAGTACTTCATATAACCTGCAAGTTCAGGAAATGAATTATGCAAATTGAGTGAATAGACACAAAAGACCTTTCATATGCATTTATTTAAGGAAATGTCTTTTGTTTGAGTTTGATAATAAATTCACTACATACATTCAAATGACTGTCTATGAGATTTATACTGTGATTTGAACTATTTTCCAAGTGCACAGCAATTGTCTTTTGACTGTTTCTGTTCAGTTATTGGTTGATTTGTATGATTATAATTTACTGTCCCATTATATAAGGTATCTTTCTGTTATTGAATTCTGGGGGAAAATAACTTTTTTTCAACATTATCTACTTTCAGCACACTAATACTATGTCATTATAGCATTGGGAGTCATAATTACTATCCCTAAAATTCACTCTTGAAATAATGGCGTTTACATTTAAGACTGCACAGTAATAATTTGTATATACTTTAATGAAATGAGTATCTCTATTAAAAGACACTTAGAGGAAAAAAAATTATCTGGAATAAAAGCTAATGATTCTATGGGGAAAATGTTTCTAATACAATTGGTAGACTCTAAGGCTGTTTGTTTGGTGTGAGGGAATAACACTGATACAAGTCCCAAAATATGTTTTGAAGAGGCCCCTCCTCTCCATTCTTCATACCAACACTCACTATCTATAGCAGTGGAGTTCTATAGAAAAATATGAACTGGTAGAATAAGATACTACAAGGAGGATTTGTGAGACTGGCTTTTATGATACAGAGTGGCTAGTCCGAAGATGGCTATCTACATGCTAGAAGGAACTGCTACCCACTTGCTACTTATCCAAAAAGCCAGATACCTCAGCAACCCAATCTGGGGCTGAAGACCTAAACAATTGATTGCTAGAGAACCACTGGCCTTCGGTCTACATTGGAATATGGAAAGGGCTGGGTTCCACTCTCACTGAAGGACGGCAGCCATAGGAAAGGTGCACTCAACACTACAGAGTAAAAATGAGCAGGCACAAAGAAGCCCTGCTTCCCCCATTTTGTCTGGTGTCCACCCAGAAGTTCCATTCTACTCTGTGGGAGTGTCTCCCCCTTCCTAAGCCAATCTTTCAGAAAATACCTTCAAAAACATACTTCATAGGAAGTATGTCTCTTAATTGCCTTGAAATTTAAACAAGATAACTAAGACTAATTATCTCACGATCCTCTTTCCTTTAAATATGCAAGAAAATCAAGAAGAATGCCAAGAGTCTTGTTTTCTTTTCGGGAGCCTTTGTGGCTTCTTTGGCACACAATTCACCCTGAGGTATCACCCACCTGTCATTGACCTTGGGTTTTTGTTTGTTTGTTTTGTTTTTCATAAATGACTTGTTTAGGTTAACTGTCCCTTCTATCCCTTCATCTCCTGCCTGATCTGGCATGACCTTGGTGAGGACAGACTGGTGTGGTGTAGTTCCTCTGCCTGGACCAGCCAGCGAGTGTTGATGGCTGGGTGGACATGAGACTTGTTTCTATAATAATGTAACATATTTCACTTCACATTCCTCTGAGGTATGGCCTCCTTATTAATTGTCAATGTCAATGACTCCATGACAATCCAAGATAGCATGAGTCTGGGAGGTGAGGATGTGGGTAATATCTCAGCAAAATGGTAAAGGCTAGGACCTTCAGGACAATCCTTAATGCCATGGAAAAGAACTCTGAGAACATGGGATCAGAAATATATAATTTCTCAAAAAATAAGGATGTAATGTGAATTATAAGGGGCTTCACGAATAGCAGCTGTGCTGTAAGCCAACTTGTCAGTAAGATACTAAGGAAGGAGGTAAAGAAATTGAGGGAGTGGTGGTCACAGGAGATCCCACCCAGCTAAGATTTTGTTGTTGTTTATGCTTACAAAGGCAGACAGATTCCTGAGTTCAGAGTCAGCCTTGAACAGAAAGAGGCACACTGGTATGGTAGAAATGGTAATCTGAGAATGGGGTCTTACCCAGCTAGCTTATTGTCTGTGTTTAACAGAGGCACACAAATTTCTGAATTCTTTTGAAATGCTAAAAGAAAAATGTGTGCTTGATATCTCCTTAGAATTAGGGAGCTGTGGACATTGGATACTGATTCATAGGATAATCAAAAGGAAACCTGGAGTAAATGACTGCACTGATATGTAAAATAAAAGACTAGGCTTATGATCTGCAAGAGATGACCTATCCAGAGAAAATTTTCAGAATAGCAAAAGAGAACTGTCTCAAGCAGGACAAGAGAGAGAGGAGGGGGGCTCTTTGTACATCTTCAGAGAAAGCAGGTCAGAGAGAAAGAAAGCAAAACAGAGAGGAAGATGGATGGCTGGAAAGCTGTCTTGAACAGAGCATAAGCTGCCAGCTTTCATCCACAACTTGATGATTTGGCTTCAAGTAGTTTGTTTGTTTCTGCAGCTCCCAGACTCCCCTTCTTCAGCACCCCTCTCCAAGCTGAGGCCGGTCCTCAGCAATCTCCTGTATCCCACACTTCTCACTGATTTAACGTTTCTACCTCCAATTTGTACCCTTTCTACTTTCATTTTAGCAAACTGTGACTGTACCTGTTCTCTTAAGTCATCTTATCCTTTGCCCACCACAAGTAGAAGACAAAACCCAATTGATGAAGATACCATATACCTTGGTGCAGGACTTATAGAGATAAAGGTGAAACTGAAACAGTAACTTCTGAATGTCTACCTTTCACAGTCCCAAAAAGTGCTATTAAGTCACTAGTTATGGTGTAAATCCATATCTGGCACTATGAAGCATGTCCAAAACACCTAATTAAAGAAGTCAAATGCCCTAAGGGTAACTTACCATTGTTTAGCTAAATCATCAAAGTGTCTAACTGCCTTCTAAATACCTATGTTTATATCCAAACAAAAATAATGATGTCAGCCTTAATCAAAGCAGCCTTTCTTCACTAATAATCAGTAATCAATACAGAAAGCTATGCCTGCTCAGGGTGATAAGAATAAGTTGCTGTTGAATACTCAGTCATAAAGAATGATACCACCTCTTCTAAAGCAGAGAGCACAGTGGATAGAAGGACTAGAAAGATGATAAGAGCCAGAGAAAGAGAAGACAGTTGTGAAATGTCAGGTTTTGGGTACCACACAGTGATTAGCAAAACGAAGTCACAACAGCAGGAATTATCTACTCAAAACTGGCTTATCAGCAGTTGCTAGTGGATGAAAAGGAGCTTGTAGGGACCTGCCACTTACTGAGTAACTATTGACTACTGTGATAATCTAGGACAACTGTCATTGTCTTTACTTGTGTTCTCGTAGGTGATAACACCAGACTTCAATGGACAGTTACAAACCCAAGGGCACACAGATGACCCTGATTAAAATCAGTGTGTCAAACCAAACAGAAAGATGTGTATATAGGGAAACAGGGAAACAGGAGAAAATATAGAGGTAGAAGGTGGATAATAGATGCTAAGGTAAAAATAATCAAATTTATACACATGTATAACATTATAAAGAAAAAAGTTAATTTATACATAATGAAAATAAAAAGAGAAAGCTATATTAATGCCTTTTTGAAAATATAAATAACCAGTTAATTGATACAAAAAAAAACATCTATAGAAGAAGGAAAACTCTAAGCAAACTGGTATATTGAATTTCTATTCAGAGAAAAATAGTGAGCCTTACTATGATAGAAAGTAGAAACCAAGTATTTCAAAATATAAATGCCCCCTAAATGTTATTTTTTTACAGGTCATAGAAACTTGTCTATGTTAAATTGCTTTCAATGACCATTATTATAATGATGGATTTCACAGACCAGCGCTGTGTAAGAAGTGATTTGGAGAAGTTGGCTTTTCAATATCAATTTATGTTGTAATAGAAAAAAATATGCTTGCTTCTATTCAATAGAAAGGAACATAGACGAATCTTTTATGCATCCCATAGGGGAAAATGTAACAAAGGATTCAATTTAAGAAAAATCAGCTGTAAATAAAATTATATATGTGAAAATGATGTGGTCGGAAGAGGTAAATGCAGTGTTTATCCAAGGTAGGCCACAAGGTCACCTGCAGACGTGGGAGGCCCTTTCCAATAACACTGTACAACTACTTCTCAAACCACATAAAGTCTTTTCAATGACAAAACACTTTGAAATAGTTCTCAGGCTTGGAAGCAATGCAAACTGTATATTAGGCTGCCTAGTAGAAGTCATATAACAGAAAATAGATTGCTATATGTAGTTGATACATATTAAAATGGAAATGTTCTTTGTATTTTAAATGTTTATTTATATACAGTATGGTATATACCTTTATGTTTTCATATCAAAGTGTATACTGAAACAAACTACTATAAAGGAAGCTTTTCTTTGTTAGTGAAGGTAGAATGGCTGAAAGAACACTTGCAATGTGTTCCTACACAACATTTCCTAAATGTAATTCACCTTCAGTTCAATTTTCATACGATGTGGTTGTTACCATTGCAATCAACAGACAAGAAAACATGTATAAAGACTATCCTGATGATATGACACAAACCCATGAAAACAAATATCCATGGACACCTGACATTCTATAGAAATAAAATGTATGCAAAATATTACACATTATCTTTACATATTGGTATGGATATTATATATTGTGACATAAAGTAATAAAAATATTATATGAAATGACATATCATGTACACAATTATCATGAATTTTGATAGAAAATATTTAGAATCAATCCTGCTCATCCTTTAAGAATTAAGCTTAGTGATTAAAACCCATAGCTTTCAAATTAGTAGAAAAACAATTTATAATTAGTGAAAAGAGAGCATTACTAACCAACTTTAGCATATAATAAAATAGATCTATTATTTCTCTGAGTTATATAAATAATCTTGCTATTTTAAAGATGAAAAATAAACAAAGACTCTCTAGAAGTTTAGAAATTTATGATGAAACGCTTACAAAAAATTGAGAATTCTTGACTATTGCCTTTGATAAACCATATTTTCCATCTTACCAAAAACAATATATACCAGCTTTATTTTGTGAATTGTAAGCCAGAAAAGGAATTTCACTGAAGATATGTTCAGTCTATGTTTATGAGTTTGCCTGAAACAAAGAAAATAAGAAAGCACTGGATCATGAGATTAGAAATTAAATATTTTATAGTAATCAGGAAAACAGACTTTAAAATTAAAAATAAGGTATATAACATACTTATTACATCAACACTAGTGACCATGGAATGAATCACACTTCCATATCAACCAACAATTACTCTTATCTATAACCATTTGGAGCATTTAATAAAAATATATAGTAGTTCATAGGACTCTATATGAGGTAAATTTATACCCACAAAATTGGGCTAAATGTGTGTCTCAATGGTATTGTCTTCACCATACCAGGTAAAATCCCTGGGTTGAATTCTCACTATTACATAAGGAAAAATAATATACTTCTTTAAATCTAGTAGATAGAATGAGGACGTATATGAGTGTTATCTTTCCATATCATAAAGTTTTACAGACCTGTGACAGTTACTATAGGTGTACAAATTCCATTTGAATTCTCATTCCTGGTCAATTATAATAATAATACAGTAGTTTAAAAAAATCAAAAGAATATCTTTCAAAGCAGTAAATCTGTCCAATCCATTTAGTTAATAAAGGTCACATTCCACAATGTGTAGAAATAGTGTATATTTTACCTACCTTTTGTGATTTTCATTTTCATGAAGACAGACTGGTAAGGTGTCAGAAATATGTAGTGTATATTTGACCTTTGTGGTTAGAAAGCATACTTGTGTATGTTCAATAACATTAAGGGAGTCACATTGCTGAAAACCTTGGATTCTGGGACAGAAAACAAAAAGGAGATGAGGTCAGATGTGGGTGACCTTTGTGACCAAAAAGCATCTACTGAAAACCAGGTTCATGAAAGCTCCTTTGAAACTATTTGGAATTGGAAAACTTTGATCATGAATGTACCCTCAAAGCCTGAGAATCTAAGTGGACTGCAGAGGGTATCATGAAAGCATTCCTAGAATAATGTAATGTTTTATTAAGTTGAATTTCTGGCTGGAGAATATGTCTTAATAGAGACTATATATAAACTTAAAAATTCAAAGACCCAAATTTGAAACAGGAATGTTCACCTTCTATCTACCCTACTATATATTGATAGTAGGCAATTTGTATGAATTCAATTACAAAATTCAAAAGGGCTTGGAATTTAGTGGAGACTTTAAGACTTTTATATTGATGAGTGAGGATATGTTTGGTTAGAATGCTCTTACATTACTAAGCGCCCTTCATTGTGAAAAGCTATGGATTGGAGGAATGCTGTCATCTTAGTACATTTCCACAAATTTCATGTATAGAAAACTTAGTTCACTGATAAGGGCATGTTGTGAGTTGGAGCCTACTGTATGGATTTTGTAATATGGCAGCAACGTCTTCATGAATGTTCTATACCATGCTGTGAATAGAAGAGTGAGTCTTGCTGCCCTGAGACTGGATTACTTGGTGTGCTAGCAAGTTGTTATAGGTAAGATGTCTCTTATGTCACCCTCTTCCACGTATCTGCTCATGAGCGGAAGCAGCAGGTGAGCCCCACCGGAAACTGAGAAAAGTACCAGGACTGCACTATTGAACTTCCGGTCTGTAGAGGTAAGAACCAAATGAAACTGTATTTGTATAAGTCAGTCATCCATAGACATCTCAGTCTATCAGAGAAACTAGCCAGGTCAGTGGTATACTTTGTTTCTAAATGTGTCTGTGAAAGTATTCCTTGAAGAATTAAAATGTAACAAAAAATTAATAAAGACGACAACTCACAATGATGTGTCCAATCTGTAAGGGTCTGTATATAAAAAAATAAAGCAACTTTTGGGTTTGGGTCTTAAGTCAAGATGTCCTTGTTTTGCAGCTTTTCGTATCAAATATGTCTAGTGTCTCTATGTATCAACATTAGTGCCAACAACAGCTGATCTGGTCACATGTCTATGTTTAGATAGAATGATATCAAGTGTTTATTTGGGCTGCACGTTGCAACGGTCAGGTTGTGCTGTGTCTCATTGCCCATAGTTGTATGATCCTATCTCTTATGAACCCTGTGGTTAATTTTTATCGATATGGCTATGTTAAAGAGTACTGAATAAACTAGTATAGCATTACTTGTGGTATGTGATAGTATTCAAAGTGAAAGACAGCATGAGGGTTTGTACATCATTCATTCACCACATCATAGTAGATGTCCTGGATATAAAATAGACAGGAGTGTAAGCTAGGCCTTCATTTTTCCTAGGACTTTAGACAGTATCTGAACCATGCTCCTGGCATCTGAGTCTGTAGTCTTCAGAAACTTCAGTGTCTCTAAGTCTTCCAGAGCCAAATCTAATAAATACTCTCTCATGTCTACATACACATCCCATTTACTCTTTCTCTTTAAACTACACTGGTGAATATGCATATAGACTTGAGAGATGACAGATAGATAGATAGATAGATAGATAGATAGATAGATAGATAGATAGATAGAT
>NW_021604622.1:18197309-18197680 GCF_004785775.1 Grammomys surdaster
GATAGATAGATAGATAGATAGATAGATAGATAGATAGATAGATAGATGATAGATAGATGATAGATAGATGATAGATAGATGATAGATAGATGATAGATGATAGATAGATGATAGATAGATGATAGATAGATGATAGATGATAGATAGATGATAGATAGATGATAGATGATAGATAGATATATAGATAGATAGACTGATTGATTGATTGATGATAGATGATAGATAGATAGATGATAGATAGATAGATAGATGAAAGATAGATAGATAGATAGATAGATAGATGATAGATAGATAGATAGATAGATGATAGATAGATGATAGATAGATAGATAGATGATAGATAGATAGATAGATGATAGATAGATGATAGA
>NW_021604622.1:18197690-18227674 GCF_004785775.1 Grammomys surdaster
GATAGATAGATAGATAGATAGATAGATAGATGATTTAAAAACAGATGATGATAACAGAGTACAGAGTTCTGTGGTACTTGGATTGTCTGTTGAAACAGCATCTTTCTGCTAATATTCAGACAACTGAGCACTCTATAGTGACTGGAGGCCTTGTGAATTGTCTAAAATGTATTTTTCACCTCTCCTCACAAAAAAACAGAGAGAGGGCTACAACTTAGCAATTCTTAGGAATTACTTGGAAGCCCAACTCTTCACAATGACTGTGAAGTCTGGAAGAAAATGAAACCATGGCTGCATATGCTGACAAGAAACAGGAGTACATTGGAGAAACCAGAAAGGTGGGGAGATTTCTGTGAGCATGAATCTATAAACAGGAAAATCCTATGAGTAATTAAAAAACAATTTTATGTAAAATAAACCCATTCCAGAGACTTACATTTCAGGAATAAAAATATCACCTAGTCCTACTGAGAAAAATATCTATTCATTTACATTCATCATTGTAAAACCATAAAGTTTCATACACAGGTGAGGTTGTCCCTAGATAGAGGATCTCAGGCTCTTGTATGATAAATTTTGTATTCCCTTTCATGTTTTGTTGTGAAAGAGTAATACACTAGTGTGGCTTAACTCTGTACTCATAAAATTCTCTCAAAGGGTGGATAATTTTCATTGAAACAAGCCTTAAAAATCAAAAGATATGGCTGTTCTTCATACCATCAATATTTAAACTATCAATAATTCAAAAACTAGAACTTTAAAGAGGATGTTTCTACTTTAAGGATATCTTTTAAGGATATAAAGCTAAAGTAGACTACTGACAGATGATTCATGTGTTATGAGCACACCCTTTAGGAATTATAATATGTGCCATTTTGGATAAATGAAGTCAGATTTGTCAGATGGAATCCAATGATGCTAACACCACACCCACCCTTCAATGCTGCCATCTTGACCATCTGTCCATGAGCTCATGAGGCTGTAACAGCCCTGGCTAGGGAGTGAGGCTGACGTAGATCCAGGGAACATGTTACCTTGAACACTCGTTTGTACAAAATCTGCAACTTTCACATAGATATTTACAGTTATTTTTCTCAGATCTTGAATTATCTAGACAAAGCAGTTTAAGTAAACCCTGTCATCACTTTACTTTCAGAGCAAAATATGCAATCAGTGACAGATCTGGTCCTGTCCAGTTCTGTCCATTAGGAAGAAAAACGGTGATCATCACTGGGGTCTCGGAATGTCTGTACAGTGGGACCTACCTACCTAGAGCTAGTCATGCAGAGACATCTGTAACTATGTCTTGGGCCTGCTTTATCATGTGATCTGCCAAAATCTCAGACCAGTACTTCATGGGCTACTTTCTGTCATTCAATATTTGCTCTAGTTAGCAGTAGTCATAAGCAGCCTAAATTTGTTGATTTGTCCCAAATCACGGGATGTTTGAAAACTTGGATAGAAATGTCTTTAGACCTAGTCATATTTATTTTGAACACTCTAGCATGTTTTTGTCTTCTTGGTATATCTAATGTAACTCATCCTTTACCTCATTGGAGAGAGTAAGCATTAATACAATCAATGCAGTGAAAAATTTGGATACTTTTTGAGGAGCAAGATAAGATCTCTGAAAATTTGTTCAAGGTTATAGTATAGAAAGAGAAATGTAACACATCCTCTAGATGCAAATCAGATTGCAGTCCAAGAATCACCAAATGAAGTAGAAAAGTGGTGAATGTCAACATCTTGCCCTGCTAGAGGTAAGCAATATGACCCTGGTGGGGCTTTGTGCAGGATAGACACACAGGCATTTGGAATGCGTGATATGACTAGGTATTCATTTGGTCATGCAATCAGATCACATCTGTTGTAGAAGCTACAAAAACAGGCTCCTTTTGGTAACGATTATTTTTGTCAATTCTGTGTATCAACATCTGCCTGTCATTTTACAGGCCATAAGGGAAGCTGAGTTGGGATTATCCCTGTGTCCCTGTGCTCTGTGTCGTTTACCATGCTACTAATCTCTGGAGACTCTCACACAGGTACAGTGAATCAGATGAAACACTGAACTCTGTGTTTGTTTCCATAATTCCAGAACTGGAATAAACCCCCTTACCAATGGAATAATATTCTCTCTGTGCCCGATCCCATTGTTTGAGGACAAGTGGTGACTGAAATGTGGACAACTACTCCAAATGTGGTCTGATAAGAACGCTATAATGAGAATCCAAGTCTCTAAGAACTAGTGTCATTTCAGGGATGAGTGGATAGTCCTACAAATAAAAATACAATGAATTTTTGTGGTTACTGAATGAAAGACTGTAGGTCGGTCCCTTCACTTTATTTAGTGGTTCTGGGTATGTAATCTGAGTTAAAATTAAATACGGATTAGACAACTGTGACTCTCTTTCTCCATGATTTGATTTAGGGTCTTGTGCATTTGAACTGAACTTTTCTACAAATGCAGAGCCAATGTTGTCACTTTCCCATTGATTTTCTAGACTCGTAATTGCCTACCTTATGTCACAAGTCTGCATCAATCAAGTAGATTATTTTGATTGTAATTTTTTAATACTTCCTATTTGGATAGCTCTGCTCATTTTACTTTTAGCAATGGAGAATAACTACTTGGACCTTCCCAATCTAGCATCAAACAATTCGCACTGGGTTTAGCTTTTACAATTGAGTACAGACACAATTTAGAATTGCCTATGGAAACACAGATTCCTGATCAAAACATCAGAACCAACCCCCTACATATGTATGTGATAAAATTGAATAAATAGCATTAGCAAATGGTTAATGATAATCATAATAAATTATATTTGTTGAATGGTGTATGAAAAGAAAAGGATGAATTAAGTATTTAAATCCCCAATTTAGACTTCTAGGTTTGCCCAGAGTGAGATTCTATGTCCTTATACCTTCAGTTAATCATCAACAATAATACACCATAAAATTTTATGAACACACTATTTCTATCCCTTTTCCTCTCTAGTTATCAAATTTAATTGCACTGTTCTCACTATTCTTCTCTTATCAAGGTGCTTTAAGGAGACATTTTATAACTTCGTCTTGGCCTATCTGAGTTACCAACATCTACTCATGAACTTTGTAGCCATTAATAAAATAACATTGACAGTTAAATCATAATGGTTAATCTGATGCAGGGATAATGTCCCAAGAAGCATAGAACTGAATGTTGTAAGAATTCATACTTACCAAAGAGTGGGGCTCAATTAAATATATGAGTTATTCACAGAATTTTCATTCAATATTCTTGGCCTTTGGCTGTCTATATATGAAAGCAAATAAACCAAAATTATAGATAAAAAAGAACTGAAATATGCTTAAATTTAAACAGCATCCAACTCTATGTTTCTTTGACCATTGTCAAATATCCTTAATATCACTTCCCATATATATTCCTGATACTTGGCTAAAATAAAACAAAATGTTATTTAAGGTGATTGTGTATTAAATATAGTTATTTAAGAGTATTCTACCATCTTATTATTCATGCTTTATATCTCCCTGTTGGAAGCTAGCTCAGATTTGTTTCTAAACATTTGCAAAGAAAAGCAGGGTGTGAGTCTTAAGGATAGCTTTACCGTTTCTCCTATTAATGAAGGATTAATACCAAAGCTACAAAATGCCTAAATATTATGCTTTGAAAACTGCTATCTGACACAGTGCTAATTCCACTGCTATTGAGGGAAAACTTCTTAATTCGTCAAATAAGATACACAATAATTTAATATTTCAGTGTCCACAACTCTGATAGGTCTTTCTTCATGCCCCATTTAAACTTTCACTGGGATACCATTATTTCCCAGTGAATTCCCTCATGTTAACAGTAGATGTTTATTCTGGTTGTTCAACTTGGAATTTGATTCAGCAAATCCAAAAATAATGATCAACCAATATATGATCATGTATAGCATATACATATAGGAGTTTGACATATTTGACATACTGCAGGAATTCATCAAGACCAATAACGGGCCAACTAAGGGACATGTACTTGTTATCCCAGCACTAAGTAGTGCAGGACTTCTGATATTTCCTAGAAATGAAATCTCAAAACTTCTTAATAAAATATTAATAGATAATCCAGCATTATATAATGTAGTTTGCTGTGATTACATAGTGTTTGCTCTAGCAATAGAGAAAATTAGGTTGGCATTCCTTTCTTTTATTTCAATTTTTTCTTTTTTGTTGGATATTTTATTTATTTACAATACAGATGTCATCCCATTTCCCCTCCCTAGAATCCCCTATCTCATCCCCACTCGTTCTTTATGCTTTTATACCATTTTGATTACATGCATATATTAAGGTCAGTTCTAAGTTGAGGGACTAGCAATACAATAGATGCAAATAGTCAAGGAACAAGCAGTACAATAAACACAAATAGTCAAAGAAAAAGCAAAGCATTAAACTCAGTTAAGTGAACACTCTCATGATCACAGTTTCTAAGGGCTTATCAGGATGACCAAAGTATCTGAGACTACTTCCCTGTCCTAGCCCAAGGTCATTGTCATGTCTGAAGCCTACTTCCTTGTTCTAGCCTAAAATTTAGATTCCTGCCTGAAATTACTTCTTTCTTCTAGCCTAAGATTTAGATTCCTACCTGAACTAGCCTTTTCCTTTTTATGTAATTTCTTTCAAATTATATTATGATTATAAGCAGTAAAAAAAAAAAGAAACATAGCTGTTATGGATATTTTGCATTAAGTGATGTACCCAGTAACATGGAAGTACTAAAAGCATCATTGGTTCAGGATTGTATTGGACCTATAAGTTATACAAGACTAAAATCTGGCTTGTGATGACATATGTTTATGTCTATAAATATATATTAATGTGTGTGTAATTTAATTGTTTGAGTATTTGTACAATATAGTTTTATATCACTCAACTTTCTCTATAAAATTCTTCCCAGATCTATGACCCCCTTTCTTACCCATTAAACTTTATGTTTTTTTATCCCACGAGGAATATCTTGTGCTGCACAAATATTCTTGAATGTTGTCCATCTCCCTGCAGCTAACAATTACCAGCAGTTCATCAGCCATAGATCAGACTTCATGCTCAACTTCAGCACCATGATGGTATTTGCCTGGCTTGGACTTCTTACCCCAAATGCTGTGTGTTTATATCTACAGCTGCCCTGACAGTTTCTTGATAACCATCCACTGCCTCTGAGTCTTACCTTTTATTCCAACTCATCTTCTAGAATGATCTCTGAGAGTTGGAAGGAAGGGTACTGTATTTGTGTTCTATTTAGGGCTGAGAATTCTAGTCTTTTATTCTCTGTACTTAAGAACGAAATCTGTTGGGATGTTTTCTTGATTAATGATTGATATGGGAAGATCCAGAACACTGAGGGTCCCTGAGTTAATCACTACTGCAAATAGAAATTTCTCTGAGGGGGGTTAAGAGATGAATTATTCTATGGGTTTAATGATACGTTTTCAGAAGTCAGTTTAATACTACACCCACTTAGCTGAATGATGTTTTTTTGTCTTGTGGAGCAGGACTTAAATCTAATCATAGAGTGTTTGATTACTATCATATCTGTGACACTGTTTGACCAGTGGACATATCCTACCAAGCTAGTTATTACTGTAACTCAAAAGACTCACAAGTGGATGACCAGTGGCTACTTTTCTTCCTCTGTATCAAGCATAGCTCCTTCTATCCCTGTGATATCTAGTCACTAAGGATTAAGATTCTAGCTTCATACCAGCTCAGCTTCTGCATGTTCCATGACTCAAGCATTTAGTGTCTTCAGCAAGAGGGTCTTATGATCAAGCTCATGTGGATAACTAAAACAATATGTGATGCTCAGGTATGTCTGAAACATCATTCACCAACCACTCACTCAAGTGCTTGTGTTTTTGTAAACTTGATAAAAACCAGAGTCATATGGGAAAGGGCAATGTCAGTTGATGAATTGCCTCCATCAGATTGGCCCGAAGAAAAGTCTACAGGGCAATTTCTTATTTGATTATTGATGTGGAAAGGTTGGAAGGGCTGGGCTGGAGGTACTGGCATGTATAAGAAAGGTAGCTGAACAAGTAACAGGAAAAGGCAATAAGCAAGCAGCTTTCCTAAATGGTTAGTACTTTACTTTTAACCCCCAGGTTCCTATTTCTGCTTCTTCCCTGACTTCCTTGCATGAGGTACTGTGACTGGGATGTGAGAGCCATGCAAAACTTTTCTTCTCCAAGTTGCTTTGGCAAACGGTTTCTGTTTGTTTGTTTTGCTTTGCTTTGCTTTGCTTTATATTTTTTCACAGCAACAAAGAAACTTCCTTTAAATTTCAAAAGGGAAGCAAGCAGTTATTTCTGGCAATAGATATTTTGTCTGCCAGTGGAATCTAGAATATGGTTTAAACCAATTATAGTGTAATTCTAATCTAGCTACCTCTCTCTGTGTCTCTCTCTCTCTCTCTCTCTCTCTCTCTCTCTCTCTCTCTCTCTCTCCCTCTCTCTCTCTCTCATGTGTGTGCGTGTGTATGTAGTAAGTTTCTATAGCAGTTGGTTTCCATATGACTTTTTAAAAAATCCTTTAGAACTGTTTATCCCTTCCCAGTCTGGTGCATTCAGTAAATACTCAAGAACCATTTGATATCTCCAATGTATAGTTAAACTGGGCACATGTGAGTAGGTGAATTTTTGTTTTAACAGCCTACGATGGGTGATGGAGATTCAGGTAATGGCTATACTGTAGAGAACTTCATATGGCTATACTGTAGGTTGCAGTGAACTTCATATTTCTCCTGCTCACCTCCCAGCAGTGTTGATACCAAGGAAGTATTGCCACAGTGTGTTAGACTAGAGTTCCTTCAAAGAGCAGTCAAAGGCTACAGTCCTTTGATAAACCTCAAAGCAGGACTTTGAAGTGAAGAGTCAGTGCCTTGGACTCATAGATTTTTTTTTTAATCTCATAATATTTTTCACAGATTTTGTTGAACTTTTATGTAGAGAGGACAGGAAACAAAATACAAAGCCATAATTGATCTTTGCCCTAAATCAAAAGCAAAATGGTAATGTTTGATTCTGTTATTGCTATTCTGATTTTTATAAATCCTTATCAAAATATTGGTAAGAACACACACAAAAGAAAGAGCATTATTTGATGGGATAATAGTAAGTATAATAACCTAATGTAAAACTTGTAATTGTTCTATTCAGAAAAAAATAAGCCATCTTCTTTGTGAAGATTCAACTCTGATTCTCTTTGTATCACCATGGATACCGGGTTTAGTAAATTTTGAGAACTGAGCATGCCTGTTTTGTGCAAAAAAAAAAGTTTATGTAAACCTTAGGTTTGATTCTATAAAAAAATTATATCAAGATTAGTAAAATAACCATTTGTGACATAATCGCATTTATAATCTTAAATAGTAAGTGAATATTTTTAAAGAAGTGGTAATTTTTTCTGTCAGTCTTTATATTGTAATACTGGATTAGGAATAGGTAGCTGGTAGAATTCAAGCCCCACTCGCAAAGATAACATAATCGCTACCAGATGCAAAGAATCCAGCAACCCCTTTGAGTTTACAGTCTTTGCCTGTCTTCTTACAAAATAGTGATATAGATACAATTTCCTTCTATTGCTACACTAAAGTAGACACCTGGATTTATATCAGTAATTTCAAGACTATTAACCCAGATTAAAATATCAAATATCATGATTCAGTTAATCATTCCATCAGATGATCAAATGAATTCAGAGTAACTGTTAATAGAATTCAGGTTTGCAGCAAGGAGACATTTCTCATGACTCAGAAATGTCAGAGGAGCAGCTTGATTATTCAGCTCTTCCAAATGCTTTTCTTGGGGAAAAGAAAAAGAAAAAGAGAAAAAGAAGTGGAGCTAAAGAAAAGGATGTAAAGCACTCAGGTATTAACTCCCCAAAGTCTCATTCCCTCTCTCTCGTGTTTACCAAATAAAAACAAAGGCAAAATACTTTAGCCCCTGTTTGCCATTGAAATGGGACCGTTTGATACTCAATTTCACTAGAAAAGTCTCAAGCACAACTGTGGAATGTGCAACTCCTTTTCCTCTATAAAGTTACAAGTCATTGCAGAGCAAACTTCATCATTTCCGCAAATGCCGGGGAAACTCATTTAACTGTGTTGTCTCTGAACTTGTCAACAGATTTGAGAAAAGCAATTTCAGATGTCAGAATGAGAAAGCACTGAGGGGAGAAACAATCTTTTAAATGCAATCTCTGTGTTATGATGCATTATTATGTCTTGCAATTCTGCCCTTTGATGTATGTATAATTCCTGGGATAGTCAATTAAAAAGACTCAAAGACCCCGTGGCCATGTTATGAATTATAATTGTTTGGGCAATCTGGTGCTCAGGTGGGAAAATGGCTGTATCTGAAAAAAAAATGAACCTGATATGGGAGGCAGTAAAATATGTTTTCTTTGTCGAACACAACTCTGTAACATGATTTCCTGGTCATTTTGTCCTGTGTCAGCACTTTGAGCCACAGTTACAACTTGGAATTTTTTGGGGGGAGGGGAGGCAGGTCAGAGGAACTTTCCAGAGAAGTATGTCAAGTCTTATTTAAGGAGCATCAGAGATAAGAATGTTATTCTATGAAAATATTCTGCCTGTAATGCTTAGTATACACTGCTTTTAAAAAGGTTCCAAAGCAATTTTTCTCCTGCTGCCAAAAATCAACCCTGACCTTTTCAATCAGACCCTTTTCAAATCTGATTGCATTTTCTATACTGTCCCCTGCCAGCAGGCACATGGATCCAACTCAGGCAATGGACACTCTGTCTTTGAGGTTTACAGGCCTCATGTTAGCTGTAAAACCTCACCAGCCACAATGAATATCACATCCTCCTGGCAAATGTGAACTGTCTCCTAGAAACACTCCACTGGGAAGTTAAGAGACACATTCCCAGCTAAACATAAGGCACTTTAAACCCACAAATTCAATAACAAGAGAAAATGTAATATTCTGCATCCCAGACTTAGTTCAGAACTCATAGCAAGTCACTCTGTGTTAAGCCGTAGGCTTCAGAGTAAACCTGAAATGGCAGACAGTACAGCATTTCAAGGAATAGCAAATGAAATTATAGAGTGCTATGAAATGCTTTTGATTGATTTTTTTCTTCATAAATGCATGGAAATATTTTTGGCTTAAAACTATAAAAGACAAAGAATAATGCCTGTCTCTCCTATCCCTTGATTTATCAAATACCCATGCATATCGTTTCACAGGCACAGAGTTAGTCTTTAAAACTGAAACTAAGGCAGCTTTTCAAGTGATTATATTGTCCAAAAATATTCAAAATTATGATTTACTATTAGATCTAGTCAAATTTATGATAAATACACATGTTTTCCTTATTGGTATATGTCAGAGTATAAAAGAATTTTATGATATTGTGATGGTTACTGTATGTTCTCCCCAGGGAGTGGCACTATTAGAAGGTGTGGCTCTTTTGGAGTAGGTATGTCACTGTCAGTGTGGGCTTTAAGACCCTCATCCTAGCTGTCTGGAAGTCAGTATTCTGCTAACAGCCTTCAGATGAAGATGTAGAACTCTCAGCATGTCTTACACCATGCCTGCCTGGGTACTGCAGTGCTCCTGCCTTGATGATAATGGACTGAACCTCTGAACCTGTAAGCCAGCCCGAATTAAATGTTGTCCTTATAAGAGTTGCCTTGGTCATGGTGTCTGTTCACAGCAGTAAAACCCTAACTAAGACAGATATATTAATTCCAATAGCATCCATTATATCTATTCTTTAAACCATACAGATAGATATAGATGTAAACTGTATCTCACATATATGAAATATACATATAATAAACTTAGATGTGTAAACTCTCCCCACATATCATGAAATAGTTTATAACCTTATTGATAGGATAATCTGATTTCTTTTTTTTATTGGATGTTTTATTTACATTTCCTATGTTGTCCCCTTACTCCATCCCCCACCCACCCAGGAACCCCCAATCCCCTCACCCCTCCTCCTTCTTCTCTATGGATGTAACCTCTATCTACCCCCCCATTCCCACCTCCCCACCCTCAAAATTCCCACCCCCTGGGGCATCCAGCCAATTCTTAACATGCACTTTTGAAACAGGACCAAATCTCCTTAGCTAGAACTTACTTGAATGTTCCCTTTTGGAGGACCAGCTTTCATGATATCAAAAGGCAACATACAAGCTTCCAAAGGATGGAGACAACCAACAGTGCTATTTAGCTGTGATGTGGTAAAGCATCAACATGGCACAGTAACCTTAAGGATGCCACAGTGCTACCTATTTTTTGTGGAAACCAACAATTCTTTAATTGGATTTAAGACCTGCTCAACAAGATACAAACCATGCCTGGAAATCTAACTCCTGAATTCATGATTATAGAAAGTGAATTTATAACCACTAATTTACTAATCCTGCATAGTGTCTAACAACAATGTATAAATATTCATTTACGTTTTACCAATGGAAACCCACAAACAATCAAAACTCAGACCTGTGGAGGATCCCAGTCCCAATGGATACATCAACAAAACACTCCTGCTCTCATGGCTAAGGAAGCATTATGAAAGATAGGGTAGTTAGACTGTAAGATCCCCGGAGGATAAGGGAGATTTTATGTGAGATTGTGTTTGCTACTAATAGCCACAGAAATATCCCTAAAGTCTCATCAACATGTGAGGAGCACAAAGACAACATCAATGGTACACCACAGTGGATGGGAAAGACCTCTGGAGACTCACTGCTATACTCAGGACCATTGGCACCTGGGACAGCGAGAAAGCTGGGACTGGGAGAGGTGATTTCTCCAAGGAAGAGAATGCCAATTAGTAGGTCAGTAAAGAACAGTCAGACCTACAAACACGCATACAAGTAACATTATATGGACTGCACATGTTATCTTTAAGAATATACAAATAAAGTGTGAAAAAAACCAATTAGTACAAGAAGATGCTGTGCATCTGAAGGAAAATAGGAGGTGTCCACTGGAGGGCTTTGAGACAGGAAGTGGGAGACAGTTTTACTGTAATTACATTATAATCTCAGTTTCAAAATTGAAAGTTTGGAAACTCGGCGTTAAGGACACCTACTTATGACATATTTTAAAAGTTCAGATTTGAAACGACTGCCTACAGAGTTTCAGAACTGACTCAGAATCTAGGTGGCTGCGTGTAGAAAAACGTTGCATGTAGTTCTCCTGCACAGTCGCGGCTAACATAATTTTAAGAAGCCGTCAAACCACATGTTGATATTCATATTTCACAATGCCCAATTAAAATGTACCTCAGGTTTCTGGGGTAGAACTCAATGAGTAGAGTGCCTTCGTGCAAAAATAAAACAGAAGGTCACCGTGGGAATGAAACCTGAAATTTTCTGTTACAAACTTTAAACTACTCTACCACACTAAACCTTTATCCCATTCCTTATGATTTGTCAAAGTCAACTTTGCAAATTTTTTTTAAGTTAAATGGGCATTATTGATTAAATCTAAAAGCCCAGAAGAAACTATATGGGTTCTTATACTATAACGACCATATGTTTTCAATGAATTATAATGACTCTAGAATGTTACTTCAGTAAGGTCTTTGAAGATCATGAAATGAAAAAGAAAGAATTGTGGTTTTTCTGCCCTGTCTCCTCGCTTGTGCACATCTGGAGACAAGTAGGCCAGTGAGATGCCCCATGAACAATTGGCACAGCTGGCATCAGGACTTTGCACAAATCAAACATAAAGATCATTAATTATGTCTGGTTAACACTTCTGCTGTTGAACAAATGCTAAAACTTTCTTTTTAAATTATCTGTTGAATTTAATAATAATGATGTCTATATACGTATTTTTACATTTATTATTTATTGTTTATTTAGTGGGGTAATAAGTATTCTACAGGACCTGCACAGTGGTCGAAGCATGCCATGTTGAAAGAGTCCATTCTTTCCTCCTAAAATCTGAGCTGCAGCAATTTAATTGAGATTATCAAACCTGTCAGCAAGCACTTTTACTCACTGTGGCATCTTACTGCCCATGTATACATTTAATACATAGGTTACCTGTGAACCACTATATTTACATTCATTAAGTATAGCCATTTAATTTGGGTAGAAATGCACATTTTGGATGTGCTTATTTCGAGTATAAAAGCGATTTAGATGTACTAACTCCATTTATTCTTCTAGTGTGGAGAGTCTAAACCAATTCCTGGCAGTCCTTGCGTTCTGGTACTTTATGGATGTATAGCCTCTGGAAGAGGTAATTTTAGAAGTCACAGTGGAATGCTATAACTTTTAAAGTTTCTCCTGGTGTTTTGTTTCAGAGAAAGGGATATGAGAATCAAAGCTACCACTACTGACTGGAATCTTAATGGCCATGCCTCCAGAAACAGGATACTTCTCTTCAGTGAATATGACTTGTCTGCAGAGCTTCCTAACTTACTAAGAGCAAAAAAAACTGTAATAAATGA
Organism: Grammomys surdaster; assembly: GCF_004785775.1. Classification (NCBI taxonomy): domain Eukaryota; kingdom Metazoa; phylum Chordata; class Mammalia; order Rodentia; family Muridae; genus Grammomys; species Grammomys surdaster. Next base: position 18,210,180 of record NW_021604622.1, read on the forward strand.
AAAAGACTCAGTCATGTTGACAGTATAGTACATTTGGTACAGAGGAAGATTACTGCAGAATTTGAAGATCTTAAATATCTAGTATTTTGTGCTCCAGTGAGCTAAATGGGCATACGTGTCTTGCCAAATTCAGTGAGGATTTATGAAAATTAATCTGAAGGTATTCACGAATATATTAAATTGAAATAATTCATCTTATCATTGAAAGGGCATGTGTATGGTGTGTTGCAGTCCATATGAGAACAGAAAACTATCCAGAAGGAAACTATAAACCATTCTCTATTTGTGTCCTTAGCACAATATATGTACAGACTAGAATCATTGGATGTACTCCAGCCATGTCTATTTTAGAAGGAATATCTGCTTGACATAGGACAGGAAAAATTCCACTGTATAGATACTGCAAGTCATGATTTAGGAAGAACCTGCCCAACAATGAGAGTTTGCTTGTGCCTAGTGTGTCCTGTTTTTGCACTCCCCAGGATTGAGACTGGAGCTCACATGGTTACAGAGGACAGTGCCCTAAGGGGATAGAATGTACCCATTTGTGAGTCTTTACTGAATCTTTTATTACTTCTTAAATAACCCACCAAAATATCTGCTTCTCTCTTGTAGAGACTACCCAACTAGAGAAGTTACAGTAAGTTTTTGTTCTTGAATATGAGTAATTTAATAAAATACAGTTGAGCTAAGATCTGTTATAAGCTTACAAAGCAAAAGATTTCTTTCTCCTTTTTGCAATAAAAGCTTATAAGTTGTCTTATGTTTGTTGGACTAACACGAAATCAAAAGGTTTTCTCAAGTTATGTGAAGCAACCTAAAATGCATTATATTTCTTTCTTCTACCTTTCTGTGCCCCATTACCAAGAGGAAAGAAAATATTTGTTAATTAATTAATCATACAAACACACATACATATAATATATATATACACAATACTTTGGTCAGTTTATAATATAAATAATGTATAATTAAAGTTATTCCAAAAGACAATGCATGTATGTCGGAAAAATTTAAAAAGGCTGCCACTGTGGCAGGTCCCACATTAGGGAGGAAGATCCTATGGTTCCAGCGGCCCGGAGGCCTTGGCGGCAGCAGGCCCCAGGAACACGAGGAAGTCCTTGGTTCCAAAAAGGTTTATTGTCATGGCGGATAATAGATGGATCTAGGCGTACCCCCCCAAAACTCAGGGCAGTCCCGAGTTATATAGGGAGGGAGAAAGGGGGAGGATTAGGGGAGGATCTGGGGGAGGAATGTTTAATTTGCTCTGCCCTCTGGCCTTCATTAGTATGTAAATCTCTAGGGCCTGAGGCCTATAGCCTGGCCTATGTGACTCTATGGAAATGTGACTGTTTTCAGGATCCTAGATGATGGGAGGGACCGAACTCCTGCCAGTTCTCACGCAGAATTCCACAGAGAATCTCGGGGTTCTAAGTACCTGCTCAACCATGACCCAGGATACCCTTATGCAGTCCCACACATGCATAACATTGCATATTTCAAACTATAGTTAAAATAAGTTAATTCAAGAATGTTGCATACAATGTAATGAAACCATTTTTGATTTTAGGAAGGATAGAATATTGAACTTGATGACTACACATTTTAACATAACAATTACCAACTTAGTAACTAACTTTAAATGATCACAAGTGGCACTTTGTATTTTGAGTTCTAATGTAACTGTTAGAAACTTAGATGAAGTTGTAATGAGCTGCAACACTAGAGTCAAATTCCATATATATTCTAATAATCTTAGAAAATACACAAGTATGTTAGATGAAAGGATCAAACAAAGTAAGGACGCATTGTCCACAGCGTGATAAAAAGATTTGAATGACTTAAGAAATTATTACATAAGATGAAATGATGGCTGAAAATATAGTACCCCCAGCAAGTTCAGCATAATTATTGAAGTAGACAGGATAATTGCTTTCATAATATCCTGTTCCTATCTAAAAGTTATTATTCAGTCCATTGGAGGAATTCATTTCCCTATAAATTCAGTACTTATCTATGAGATGTAATGCCTAAGAATCATTTTTGTAATGCCTTCAGTCTAGCACTACATTTTCTGTATGATTTTTATTCTGTTAATTCTTATTATTTTCAGCCTTCCTTTGATTTAAATTAATCTACATTTATATCCCAAAAATCTCTTAGAGATGGTAGTATAAGCCCTATAAAATTTTCTTAAAACCTATAGACACTTAATTCATAAAATTATATGGAAAGGTAAATGTTGCCTTTTTCGTCCATGTTTTATAACATGAAATTGGATAACCGATAAAGATCAGAGCATATTTTTACCATGTCAATCACAAGGAAAAGAGTATGTTTTCAGGCCTTATGGCTGTATAGAGTAGATAGTTAAATGATTCCCTATTTGGAGTGGCAAGATGGTGTATTGATCCATGTGATAGGAGAACAGCAACTCTAGTAAGTTGTCCTACTATGGCCTCTACATATGCACCATGGTATACACAGACACACAAACACACACACACAGACACACATACACAGACACACAGACACACACACACACAGACAGACACACACACACACACACACATGCACACACACACACACAAATTTCCCCTACACAAAACACCTTGCAAGCTGAATGTAACAGTGACTCTCGTAGTGTCTTGGAGCTTGTAATCCTGAGGCGTACACAAGCCAGAAAAGTCATGTGAGAAGAAATGTTTGAACTGGGCTGGATGAGTTTGAAAGTTTAACATATACTGGGAAAGTTTAACATATCTACCCCATATCAAAGCAACATGGGAAACAGTATTAAAACACCTAACTACCCTTCCCAGTATTGAGAGCTACCCTGTAAGAAATAACCAGTTCTTTATCCTGCCACAAGAGAGAGATAAAAGCAGAGGCTGCCTCAAAAGCCCAAGTCCTATATCAAAGGTAAGAAATGTCCAGGACTACAGAAAATCATGTTTAGCAATGGACAAATAAAAATGTGTTTTATTGTCTGTTTTGATTTCTTCTGCAAGAGAGTAAGAGACAAAATTAAGAGGAGACGCATTTAGAGCATCTTGAATTAGAATGAATGGGAGCCATCTCTATAAAAGCATTGTGAAGAACATAGTGTATACACACACACACACATACACACACACACACACACACACACACACACACCATGTGGGAGGACCCGCAGCAGCCACCTCTAAGTAAACACCAGGGGCCACACAGACTTAAAGGCATCTCCTTCAGGAGGACCTAATTGAGGATTCCCTATGAGACCAAGGATTGCTTATGCAGGCAATGCTAGCTAATTGGAAACTGATGTTTAGAAAAGATGCTTTCTTGGGACCAATGGGCTGCAGGTGGAAGATGTTAAAGGAGCTTGCAGTAGTATTCAGACAAGCATGCAGTAGCATTTCTCACCTGCTCCTGGAGTCTGTATCTTTGATGCTGCTCCACCTTACCTCCAACCCCCAAAGGGCAAGTAGGTTCAGGGTACAGGAACCATCTGACCTACAGAGAAAGATAATAGAACACAAAGACAGCTAAAACCAGCTAGATTAATGCTTATTAATATACAGTGTAAGTAACCTTACTATGAACAAAAACTACGTAAAGTTACTGAAATAAATAATTTTTTAAAAAATCACAAGAACAAAAAGCACAGAGGAGAAACTTGGAGATTGTGGCCACTTACCTATCAGATCATTTCAGGGAAATTTTCAGGAAGCATTAGAGAGTGTGAATTCTACTTTATATTTACTAAAAATGATACTGGGGCACTACAAGAGGTCCTTGTTGATGAGATATGAATAGAAAGATCATGAATTTAGAGCAGGGATGCCTACGTAGAGCTGGTAATGTCAAAATTAGACTCTAGAAAAAAATGCTTGCACAGAACAAGGGCCCAAAGTGAAAGCCTTGTTTGTATAAAATTCTTTCAAATATATTCAGAGAGAATTCAAACCTACAGATTCTAAATAAGATTTTATTTCAAAATACTGCATAAGTGAGAAAACTGAAAGCATTGAGTACCTTCCCTGACTTGAATTTGTGTGCTCACCAAGGTGGGGACTGCTGCATTTTAATATACACTTGATTTTATTAAAGCATACCATCATAAGACATGGCAAGACTGCTTGATGACTAGAAGCTCATGTCTCACAAGCCTCATTGGGTGAGTTGGATACTGGATACACAGTGGAAGGACAAATTCAGCTCCAGGCAGCTGTCCTCAGACCTCAACATCCCTGAACACACACACGGGGAGAGGGGAGGAGACTCAGAAATAATAAATAAAATTAAAGACATACACAACAAATGTATAATTGTATGTTACTATTAAATAATTATTTTACCTGAAACATAATGCTTTCCCTCTTTTTATATTCAATTAAAGTTGAGCACTGACATATATTTAAGGGCTAGGAAAAAGACTCAGTTGGTAAGGTGCTTGCCTCGCATGCACCAATTCCTGGGTTTGATTTTGACATCACATAAACTGAGCATCATGTGTCCTCTTCTTTATTTTTAAATTTTGTTTTAAATACATTTCAACTGCAGTTTTTCCTCCCTCCACTCCTCCCAGTCTCTCTCCACTCCACCTCCTCTCCTCTCCAGATCCTGTTTTCCTTCAGAAAGGAGCAGCCTTCAAGAGACATCGCCTGAAAGATCTTAGGTTTCCAACTTGAGACAAATGGTTGAATTTCCTATTTAACATAGCAAGGGAAACTTGTCCACCAGATTCTCCCAGCTTCCCTCAACTGTTACCTGTTACTGGAGCTATTGTTTTTCATACCCCAACCTCTACCCTGAACCCTCCAGTCTTGGAAGCTAAATTGCTCTTCCCTCTATAATACAACAATTTTATTACCACCTTCTCTTTTAGGCCTCCTGGCTGTTTAACCTGGTTTCCCACTCTTCTGTCTATCTTTCCCTCCTTCTTCTCCTCACAGGGCAGGAGGTCATGTCCACTCCGATCTCTCCAAGATATTCCTGCCTCTGGCTCTACTTTCCCTTTGTTCTACAATAAATTTTCTCTTCCATAAAACTTAAGACGAGACATGTCCTTTCCTTTTTATTTCTTTTTTTCCCAACCCAAACAAAGCATAAGAAGTTACAATAAGACTAGATACAAACCCTCATATCAAGACTGGGCAAGGCAACCCAGTTGAAGTGAAAGGGTCCCAAAAGCAGGCAAACGAGCCAGAGACACCCACACTCCCACTGTTAGGGGTCCTATTAGATAACAACCATATGTTTGCAGAGGACCTAGAACAGACCCATGCAGACTTTGTGGTTGCTGCTTCAATCTGTGTGAAACCCCATGAGCCCTGCTTAGTTGGTGTCTATGGGCCATGCCCTCTTGGTATTCTAGACACCTCTAGTTCCTAAAATTCTCCCTCCCCTTCTTCCATGACATTCCCTGAGCTGCAAACCCAATGGAGAGCTTCAATTTTGGCTCTCTCTCCACCTAACAGTTGGCTGTAGGTCTCTGCATATGCTCCAACTACTCCCATAATTTAAAAGGTAATCCAGGCAAATTTCAAATTTCAAGTCATTCTCTATGACAGCCTGAGATATTGAGAATTTTCTCAAACAACAGTTATCTCAATCAGCCGGGAAGATAGTGCTTGTTTAAAACACTGGAATCCAGAGTTAGATCTCTCAAACTTCTATACAAACTTGTCCATTTGCCTACATGCATGCATCATCTCATGTGCGTGTGTATCATATAAATACACAGGCACAACACACACACACATATACACACACACACACATACACACACACACACATACACACACATACACACACACACACACACACACATGTATGCATGCATGAATTCACCACACATTCATCCCTCCACACAGAAACACTTCATTTTAAGATAATAATAGCAATACAAGCATATAAGGGCACATATTCTTGTGTATTTTTAACATTAAGTCAGATGGAACAAATGCCTATGCCTGGTTCATCTTCGATGATGTAGAAAGCCGGAGATTAAATGACAGAACAGCAACCTTATAGTGACATCTACTGAACAACCAAGTTTTTGTTTTTGTGATCCAGAAAAAAAGAAAATATAACTCTGGGGGAAAAAAAAGATCAATAAATGCTTCTGAATTTTCATGAACCTTAAGCAATACAATCTGCTAAATAACCAGGCATTTATTTCTGAGTTAAACTTGACAGGAGTGTTAGATAGACAAGAATCTGCCTTCCTCGAAATGTGGTGTATGAGTCTGCTGCTGCCAAAAAGTATTAGCAGCTTCCTTCACCGCCCCACCCCACAGCACTCTCTAATTCTACAAAACACAGCCTATGGAATAGCACTTTAATAATGTAAACAGGTTGTCCTTCATCAGAAGGTTGTAAAATAAACTATAAATATATAACATATTCAAGAGTGTTCAGGAAACATGGATTCATATTACAAAACTTTTGATAGGTCTTTTGTAGAAAAGAACGCAGCCCGCAGAAGCTGGTTGGGACCTAGATTCAAATCTTCATGAGTTCTACTGTGTGAACATGTCCCAGGTACTTGGCCCATGCAACACAAGCTATCTGTGAAGATCTGGCTTCTACTGTTCCCACCATGAATACTCTACCACTTGAACTTTTTTCCTGACACATGGTAAATGACTCTCTTTCAAATTCTAGGACATTCTATATCAGCTCCATCTCATCTGGATTTTCCTTAAGCCCTCTAGTTCTCATCTATGCCTCAGAACCCTCCCTAGCTTCCCCTTCAGTTCCCAAAAGAAATCATCTGAGCTTTGGATCATACTCCCACCACCCTCAAGCTGCTGAGTTCACTGCCCTAACCTGGGACTTCAGCTCAGTGGACTAAATACTCGTATGAAACATCACAACCTACAAACTGACTCCAGTACGTATGATCACAAATACCCCAACAATCACCAATCCTACATTACATGTCCCCAAAGAGAATAAATTAATCAAAACAATAACATAATACAAATTTGAAAATAATAATGACAAAGATGCTTGAAGAGATTGGTTTTTTTTGGATATTTTCTTTATTACATTTCAAATGTTATCCCCTTTTCTGATCCCCCCAAATCCCCTATGCCATCCTCCTACCCCTTCTTCTATGAGGGTGTTCTCCCACCCACCTACCCACTCCCACCTCCCTGCCCTCAGATTTTCCTACACTGGGGTATTTAGATATTTGAAGAGGATCTGAATGAACTTAACAGGGACAAGAGTAAACAGAACCAAGTTCAAGGCCACACAAACAGCCTAATGCTTTGATAAAGATAGCAAAAGAATTCATCACAAGATGTAGAAACTGAACTCAGTAAGGGGATAAAATACTAAAGGAAACCAAAGCTGAGTTGAGGGGCTGGAGAGTTGGCTCAGTGGTTAAGAGCACTGACTACTCTTAATGAAGATCCTGAGTTCAATTCCCAGCATCCACATGGTGGCTCACAACCATCTGTAATGGGATTGGATGCCCTGTTCTGGTGTGTCTGAAGACAGTGACAGTGTACTCATACATAAAATAAATAAAAACATAAAATATTTTTTTTAAATGTGGAATTGAAAACTTAAATAAATGTAATAAAAGATTGAAATTCTCACCAACAGAATGGACTGTATAGAGACAGAATAGAAAGCCTTGAAGATGAGGTTGAGGAAACGAAGCATTCAATAATCCAACAAAATGATAAATCTCACAAACTGAATATGGAACACAATAAAAAGACCAACTCTAAGAATTATTGGCATTTAAAGAAAGAGAAAAATACAGGTCAAAGGCCTGTAACATAACTTTAATAAAAAATCATAAAAGAAAATTTCCAAAATCTAGGTAGAAAATGCTCATTCAGAGAAAAAATGTTAAATATAAAATTAGAAAAGAAATGCCCCACTCCATATCATAGTTACTACAGCAACCATAAAACAGAGAAAGGATATTGAAAACCATAAAGGAGATGACAGCTCAAGTCACTGGTAAACCTGTGTCCATCAGAATAACAACATACTTTTCAACAGAAACTTTAAAAGCCAGGAGAGCTTTGAACAATGTGTTCTAAACCCTGAAAGAAACTGATTCCAACACAGACTATTTTATCTATCAAACAATCCATTACTGTTTGGAGAGAAAGAAAAATCTCTCGGAATCAAAACCAGGTAAAAGATTTTATGACCACCAAACCATCTTAGAGATCAGATAGATGCTTTAAACCTAAAACGGGGTCACTGGGAGGAGGATGCCTTACATGAGAGACGCCAGCAAAACTTAGGTACCAAGAAGATTGAGATGCGGAATATGGAAGTCAAAGGTTGAAGCCATGTGATGTGCGGATCAGGCGACAAGGAGGTGGGGATGGAGTGAGTCAAAATGAAACTGTATGAGAAAGCCATATAGAAAAGTGCTAGTTTAAAATGAATAAAAATATGCAGCCTATAAAACAAAAGTTTGGAAAGGAGACACCCTGAATACCTGGAAAAAGCCCCTCCAAGAAGAGTCCATTTAAAAACAAAAATCTCAGTGCTAAGTGTGGGATGTTTTTGTATGAGTTGTTAACCAAGAAGGCCCTAGACACCACCAAAACAATACAAGCCCTTGCCAGTCCTCACCGTTACTACCAGCAGCAAATGATTAGATGTTGGTGAAGATACTATATTTTGGTAGCATCTTAAAGAACAAGCTATAACGCATCTGGAATCTTTCTCCCTACAATCTAGTTTCCATGTGATACAGGCTGCTGGGCTGTGAAAGGCATTAGTTATCTTTCCCAGATCTTTGAACTACAATATCCAATCTCTACCTGTTGCCACCAGCAAAACCATAACAACACTACTATTGGATCATTCCCTGGGAGAGAATCTATACCAGGTACTCTAAATCTATTCAGAAATCCATGGTGGAAGAGACTACACACTCTAAGAGAGGAATTTAATTCTGTTGTCTAGCTAAATTGACAAAGTGTCCTGCTGCCTTTAAAAATGCATTGTCCTTCTAGATAAATCCAGTAAATGCTAAGACTGGCTTCACCTGGTGCTGAGGACAAGTGGCAATTCGGTGTTCAAACCTAAGCCAAATAATGTTATCATCCTCTAAAAGGACCTTGGTCCATTATGAAAGAGGAGGAAGCAGGAACATAGGAGAACTAACAATGGCATCTTATGTTCAATACATAGTCAATGAAACCATGGATTTCCAACAAACGTAGACACCTTAGTTGTGTCTGCATAAGCAAATGGACATTAGGAGAGTGAGAAACAATAGCTCAGCAGTTAAGTGTATTGATGCTTCTACTGAAGATCAGAGTTCACCAGTAACCCCATCACAATCAAATTGATAACTACAATCCTATAGTCATACAAACAACCTTGATTATAAACTCAATGAGACACAGAACAAAACCAAAAGTCTCAAATCTGAGAGGGAATGGTAGGAAAAAGGAGGAGTTGGTGGGAATGGGATGGAGATAAGAAATTCTGGGAGAGTCACCAGAATGAATTATTTACACATAGATGAAGAACTTGGTAAGTTGATCTCTTAGCTTCAGCTGTCAGCAGCACAGTTTAGAGATTTCTCACAGAATAGCAGTTTAAGTATTGCCTTGATCAGCTTGCCTGTAGGCTATTTGAAGAATTTGCTAGATTGTTCAGGGCAATACCATCCTCATATAGGGATTCCTGAACTGTATATTAAAGCAAACTGAGGAAGTAGGAGAGCTATCCAGCATACAGTGTTCATTCACGGTCATTACCTTCTGCTTCAGTCCCTGCCTTAGGTTCTTGCAATAAATACTGACTTTATAATTTAACATTCCCACCACTAAGTGGAATCCAAAGAAAGCAAAACCAGAGTGCTAAAAAGACAATTGTCTGCATCCTGTGGTAATTTTTAACAGTATACAAAATAGATAAAAATGGAAACAAGTTACCTGCTGAGTGCATGAAGAAAATGTAGTGCACATAAACTATGTAGTGCATGCAAACTATGAAATATTTATCCATTCAAAGGAGATTAAGCTTGTTCATTTGTTACACTATCCATGAACCTGAAGATCTGCAGATTGAAAGTACAGGCACCAAACATATAGAGATATATTGCCTCCTTTATATATTGTCTTAGCTTGATTTCTATACCTTTGATAAACACCATGACCAAGAGAATCTTGGAGAAAAGTAGCTTATTTCATCTTATAGCTTATAATGCACCATGGAGGAAGCCAGTACATGAACTTAAAGCAGGAACCTGGAAACAATACATTCAGCAGACACCATGGAGGAACACTGATTATTAGTTTGCTTTACATGGCTTGATCAATTAGCATTTTCATACTACAGAAGCCCATCTGCCAAGAGCAGAACTACCCCTAGTGTCATAGACCCTACCACATCATTTATTAAGCAAGAAAAAGCAGGAGTGACTTGACCATGGGTCAGTTTAATGCAGGCCTTTTCTCAATTGAGGTTTCATCTTCTTAGATTATCCTAGATAGTGTCTATTTGAGAAAAATTCATCAGTACATACATAGACTATAAATGGAATTGTGACTATTAGAAATTGGGGAGAGTAGTGGAGAAAGCACAATAGACATGTTTAATTGGTGGATGCTTGTTTATGATTGTAGAAGTGTAGGAAGGTCTAATTTGTCTTCATACAATATGGAGAAGCCACACAGTCGGCTATAGACCATGATAATTCACCAAGAATTCATTTGGAAAGCTATCCAGACTGTTAAAATGTTTTCATTGTACACATTGATCAGATTTAGGGCAACATATTCATATGTGCATTCCGAATGCATTATAGAAGATTGTGCCTGCTTACTAATAAGACAAAGAGATGATTCATGTGAAAATAGGTTTATACAAGTTTAAACAATATATGTACTTGATACGTGCACCAAACATCAGCAGTACTGTTCAAGTATGTTGAAATTCTATGTGTTAAGTGATAAGAATATTTTTTTAAAAATTCTGAGAAGATGGCTGAGTCAGCAATGTTGTAGTATCCCAGGCAAGAGGACACACATTTGTATTCTTAGTACCCCCACAAAAGATCAACATACTTGTACATGCTTGAAATTACAGTTTTTCAGAAGATGAAGACAAGTGAGTCCTTGGGGTTTGCTAATAAGCCAATAAAGTGAAATTCATGAACTCCGGGTTCAGTAAGAGATCCTGGGTCAGAAAATAAGTTGGAGAGCAATTTCAGAAGATGTGGGGTCATTGGCTCCCATGTGAACAATTCCCTCACTTACACATGTACACACATATGAACATACATATTAATACATATACGTGTGTGTGTGTGTGTGTGTGTGTGTGTATTTTTAAAATGATACTGATGGTAATCAAAGTGATGTGTGAGACTGAAAGACTACTGCTGCACAGAGTCCTTGAGCACACACTTGAAATAAAAACACAATGGAAGTCAGCAGACTGCAAAACAGCCCCCGACCATTAAATAGAACTCTTTGGAGACATTACTACATGCGTGCCTCTAGTTACCTTTGTAGTTATTTTTCAAATATCATGTTTATAAAAAACTAACAAGATCTGTTGGCTTTGAAAGGTTTTTAGACTTTTAAATTATGAGTAATAGGAAAACATTTAATTACTACTGAATTTTTCACAAAAGACTCTTATTTATTAATTTTAAGTGTATTTTATAAGAATTTTCTCAGACTTAATTTACTTAGAGAAGTAAGATCGTATCTTAACATAGTCAACTGTAAGCCACTGAATTTCTAAAAACATGAGCGGAAGAATAAAAGACCAAATATATGGATTAACTAAGAAATATGTGTGTTTCTCAATACATGCTAAAATGAAGGAAACTTAATTCCTGTCACTGAGAAGAATGAGGTGGTAGTCTGTGAAGATTACTTTTCATAACTGTAATACAATAAATGAAGCCTATCTACTGGGGCACAGTTTATGATAAATAGTGGAGGTCAAAATTACGATAGTTAAAGGAAAATGACAAGGAAAACTGCGTTGAAAGTCCATCTGAAAAAGAAGTGGAGAGACCAGCAGGAAGCAAGGCTAATGTGCAATCTGGGCTGCCGCCTAGCAGGTGGGTGTTGTTTGGTTCATCCACATTTGGCTTCAGACATCTGGAAAAAAATCTAAACGACAGGACAATTACCCTGTTCCCAAAGGACCGTGGTATACATCAGGAGATTGTGAAATTTCTTCTTATGCAATCTTCTTTTTCACATGCTTTCTTTTTATAATCATCTATAGGTCACGTTTTTCTCTGCTCTCATTTAAAAATAAACTCCATTTCTTGGGAAACTGATTTAGCAATATCTCAACTCAGATTACCCCAGTTGTTGTCTCTTGGATCCAACGTGAAGTATTTTTAGATTTACAAACTCTTAGTTTGAACTGAGGAAGTGAGAACTCTGACAAAGTGGATCAGGGAGCATATTTGTTCTAGACAACTCAGTAATATAATAGGTATGAATGACATAACTGAAAATTTAAATAATGGGACTTGCTTTTCCTGTTTAGTATTCTATCTACCTATCCTCTGAGAATTTCTTACCTGCACACAATGTATCTTGGTGATATTTAGCCCCACTTTACCTTCCAATTACAATATCCCACAAATCTGTTTCCCGACTTTATGTCTTCTTATATTACTTTTTTCCTAACACACTCAATTACTTTTGTCTAGCTGAGCATGGACATGTGGTCATTTTCGATGACATAAGTCACCCAAACCTTTAGCCAGACTAAAGGATCGTTAAAAGTCCAAAATCTCTCAATTGTGGGCTCCTATAAAATAAAAAATAAAATTACACTTGCTCACCCTAAAGGGGGAGAATTAGGCAGGGTTACAATCAAATCAAAGCAAAAGCAGAAGACAGTAGTGTACAAAGCACAATGTCATACATCTGGGATTCACTCAACAGTCATCTGGGCTCTAAAGGCCTTAGGAAGTTATCCCCAGCACACATAGTTTCACTCATAGGCTCATGTTGGCTCTGCTTCTCACCTGCTGCTGTCTATTAGGTCTGCACCATGGTTTGGGCGTCTCCAAAATGCTAGAGTCTCTATGCAACTCTGCTTTACCATAACAAGTCGCCTTTCCTTGAATTCGGTACTGCCACATGTTGATAAATTCAACTTCTCCAATTGACCGTGTCAATCCTGGGGTTTTTACTCCTAGAGGCCAAACCTACACCAATGGCCTTTCCTGGCTTTTCACAGTACCAGTCCTCAGCTTCATTGTATGATCACCTACATGCCTTTAAAATCAGTGCAACCTGGGAAACGTATACATTAACACATTCAGCTGCCAGCACAAGGTGCTCTCTACCATAGATTCCGAGGAAACAGTTTCCAGATTTCCCCTCAATGCACTGCTCACTTCTTAGTAATCATGAATTCTTAAGCCTCAGCTGACAAGTATCAACACTGTCATAGAAAAGTGATTTTCTTCAGTAGCAACCAGCTGCTCCTCAACTAAGGATGGGGGCTTTGTAGACAAAGTCCTCCAACTTCTGATGTAGATATATATCATTAAGCATCATTGAGCTGTCTCTTCCACAGAAAAGCTGAGAATTTCTACCTTCTCTCCCTCCTACACACACACACACACACACACACACACACACACACACAAACAGTTTGGGTTAATTCGTGTAGGATGATAGAAAGCTACTCTAAATCTTTTGGTTATAAAATAATACCCATATATCCATAGCTTACTCTAGATCAACAAAATGAATAGTTCAGTGCTGTGCATACTTTCATCAACTTGATGAAAAGTTTCATTCCTTGTTTCTGTTACAATAACAAATTTTCTCAATAAATAAACTAGACTCAGGCCCACATTTGTGTTAATAATGAGAAATAATGAGACAGCAGAATTATCAGTGTACTTTTCCCTATCATGAGGACTGGATCTTTTCTATAGGCAAAAATGAATTCTAGTTGATTAAAAATATTACATACGTTTGATAGTACATTACATACCCAGTGTATTTAAATTTACAAATTTCTATTGGGAGTTTTGAGCAGTGAAATATGTAAATTTTATTCACTGGAATTTTAGATTTGGAATTCTTGAATAGAATATACGTCTTTATATTCACAAGGCAAGATTTCCACTTGATAAATATACATTGTTTGATTAGAAAGCATTGTAAGATACTCTTAATTCAGTATTTCCTATGGATTTCAAGGGAGCATCCACCTCTAAAATTTTAAATAGCATCCAATATTCATTTGGAAGAATAAATATTTTAAAGTATTTCTTGTGATTTTGCATTTTGCAGAATGCCAATGTGAATTTTGGATCACCAAAGACTGGCAGAAGAGAAATGATCTAGGTTCTTGGATTCCCAACGTTGCCTTTCTATACTTCAAAACACATTTGTTGTGTGGAAGATATGCTTCTTCTGAACTCAGGCCAGCAGGGAGCATGTCTGCCCTCAGCAGTCTGAGGCCAGGGCTGGTGCTGGTTTCTCCAAGGCTGAATTCCAATGAGGCACTTAGTCTGCATTGAGCCTTTGTTTCCAAAAGCTCAGAATTTTCATGCACTCATCCTTTCCTTTTTGCCCATCTGGTTTCCATGGAAATGCAGTCTTCTCAGGAAAAGAGAGCTGGGAGGAGGAGCCCTGCACACAGACAGCACACGTTATTTTTGGAGTCAGTTGAGCTGTGAACATGTCCCGAAATGTCAGTATGAATGGGTCCTGAAGGGGAAGGCAGAGATATAGATGGAAGCTGTAATATCCAATTGTTTTCTCAAACTCACATCCAGAGATGTTACAGACCACCTGCCTAACATCGGATGTACAAGATGCATCTTGTTAAACATTTATCTAGACAGACGGAGGGATACAAAAATGAAGCAAAATTACAAACACTTTTGTCATTATACTAAGTGTTTATTTAGTACGTTCTTGGGAACGACAGAACCATGGCTTTACTTATGGTTGTGTTTAAATAAAGCTATCGTGAGCTTCAAATCTCCAAACATCTACCACATTGACAACCTCATTAAGATTTTTTCCCTAATTGGATTGATTTCTTTTCCTCGCACAAGCACACTTTTGAAACCTAGTTTGAAGTAAGATATGAAAAACAATTTAGAGCAAGTTTGTCAAATATTTCATGCAGTAGGAACTCCATTCTGCGTTTCTGTGTATTATGCATACCCTTGCAAATCAGTTAGGTTGATCCATCATTTTGACTGCATACTTTAACAGACAGCATAAGAAAGGGAACAGCTTGCTTTACCTTATGGTTTAAGAGATCTCAAGTTGTCCTAGGCTTGTGCTATGTCCTGGCCGGTAGTGAGGCAGAAAGTCATGGCAGAAATGGGTGACAGAGGGAAAGTACTTCATGGCAGCCAGGAAACAGATATCAGAGATGAGAGAGACACTCACTGTAAGACTTGGCATCCAAAATCATGACCCTAGTGTTGTGTTCACCAGGACCAGAAAGAAGACTCGTTCAAGTTCTTCCAATGCACAGACACCTGTTTAAAGTTTGAATGGATAAAACCACTAACTAAACAGAAGCTCCACAGACCTGGACTCTCTGCAATCTTCCTTTCAGCACTCCTAGTAATGTGTTTCTCTAAACTAGTAATTCTCAGCCCAGGAAAGTTCACAACCAAAAATAAAGGTCGCAGACCATTATTAAGGGAGTCACTGTATGTTATATGAAACTATTTATAAGAAGTCATTCCCTCATATTGTATCCTTCCTAATTTACTCATAAATCTTGAGCATAGGATGGAAGCAGTAACTGTCAAATAAAATGCAAATTTCTTGAAAGTCTTGCCTCATGTCCCTGAGTGTTGACATAGAACAAAGATAAGAAAGTTGAGAAAGAAAATCTGCAGTTGTGACTCAAACAAAAACAGCAATAAAAATTAAAAGTGGATTCTTACAAGAACAATATAATTTTTCTTCACATTTCATGGCTGAGGCAAGCTAATATCACAAATGAAGGAAGACACAAATAAACAAGAAGAAAGCAAAATAACATTTCTAAGGGAAAGGAAATGGGGGAAATTGTAGGAATTATGAATTGAAAGCTTCACTTGGCCATGATAAATAATGAGGCAATAAAGTTGTACAAAGAGCCAGTTTTGATTTCTTATCCTTTTAATACGACAATAAAAGGTTATGATGCAAAGAGCGGAGAACAAGTCCCAGTTGCACTCACAGAAAATAAATAAGACGATGTTGACGGCTACACCAAGCATGTGTGCTGAAGGAGCAGGATGAGTCCAAGCAGTGAGAAATTTAAGTTAAGAATAGTTTTCAGATTCGTTTTTAAATACTCTAATATAGAATAAGATAAAAATATTGATAAGTACATATTCACACATCAGTGGAAACTAGATTTTTTAATATATTGTGTATTTAGCATGCACAATATAATCTATGGAGGTATTTGCTTAATGAAAGTATTTTCACACAAGAAAATGAACCTTCCTATCACATTCTATTTTTTTCTAGGTACATTTGGTGTGTGTGTGTGTGTGTGTGTGTGTTTATACCTTCTTCTGTAAAAGTATCTAAAATTAGCTCAAGGCAATACTTAATATACATGACTCAGGATACTGTTCATGCTGTACGTTAGATCTCTGCATTTATTTGTCTAACCAAACTGTAGCCTTCGATATCTGCCCTCCTCCCTCTCAAGATTTACTACTGTTTTATTGTGCTCCCATTACTTTAAATTTTTTACAATTTTTTTTTTTTTGGTTTATGGAACCAAACATATAGAAACAGTAAAGTGGTAGTACCAGTGTCAAGGAATGAGTATTTATATACTAAAATACGCAAGCTTTCTGTTACATAAGAGGAAAAATATTTTAAATATATGTTGCTCAACTAGGGAGTGTACATCAAAACAGTATATATTCTTGAAAACTATTGGGTGTAGATTTTGTGTTATTATCCCACATGATAAATATGTGTGAACATATTCATGTACTCTGGTTACAATTAAACAGTGTATTCATATGTTGTGAAATTAGTTTACATTTTATATATGCAAATATATGTTATTGATTACATTCAATATTTTACAGTGTGCTTATTTCTTTAAAGTGGAAAGATATGTCTCAATACCCAGAAAAATGTGATGAAATACTCTTTATAAATGAAGCCCTGAGCACAAATATGACAGCTTATGAAAGAATGCAAAATTGATAAGAAAGAACTGAGTAATTTATGATACCCATTGTGATAGATAGATAGTGGTGGTTATCAGCTTGACTACATTTGGAATGAATTAAAATCCAAATATGGAAGGCACACCTGTAAGAGATTTTTCTTTAACTGAAGTAGAAAGATCCACTTTAAATTTGGATCTTAAGATGGGAAGACACATCCTTTTAATCTGGGCTACACCTTCTACTGGAAGTCTATATAAGAACATGAAAGAAGGAAGCTTTTGAATTTTGCTTGCTTGCTCTCACCTTTCTTGTAACTCCATTCCTTCACTAACATTATATATATATATATATATATATA
>NW_021604622.1:18228074-18264021 GCF_004785775.1 Grammomys surdaster
GAATTGGCATATACCCAACTGAGAATGAAGATGCAGAGAAATAATGCACATTGTATTGTAGAACTATATCATATAATAATGCACACTGTATGATAAACCTATGTCATATAATATGAATGTTTAAAGAAAGATATAAATGGTTCAAGGGAAATCATGGAGATTGACAGAGAAGTGAGGACAAAGCCCATTTACAGATTTAAATACTGACTCTCCTAATGTGCCCACTGCTCAGTCATCCACTGCCTGAAGCTCATTGACATATTTTAACATCACCTGCTCTTAGATGCTCAGCAAAACCATCTCCCCTGTCAAAATATAGGAATCTCAAGGTCAGATAACAAGCAGAACTGAGAATTTGTGATAAAAATATATTATAACACTGTAAGGTTCTGGTGAGCTGATGTTATTTTACAAGAAAGACCATTATCATCTGAGACTAAGCTTGATTTTCCAAATCAATATCTTACATTTTGTTTTCATCTCATTGAGTCAGAGGACTTCTGTGTATGTGTGTGTATGTATGTATATGTACATGTATGTATGTGTGTGTATATATAAACACAAATATAAATGTGTGTGTATGTATGTGTGTGCTTGTGTGTCTGTGTATATATGTATGTGTGTTTGTGGGTTTTTTTGTATATGTATGTGTGTGTTTGTGTGTGTATATGAATATATATGTGTTTATATATATATACATATATATATGTGTGTGTGTATATATATATATATACATACATATATACATATACATATATATATATTGTTCTAGCCAGTATTCTATTGCTATGATATGATGACAAAAGAAAGAATGAAATTTTGGTTTGCTTACCATTTTAGAGGTTTAGTACATTTTCATCATTTGAGATTAATGGTGGCATGCAGATAGACATGGAGCTGGAGAAGTATGTAAGAGTTCCTCATGTGCATCCACAGGCAACAGGAAGCTAGAAGAGATTCTCGGCTTAGAATGGGTTTTTGAAACCTCAAACTGACCCTTAGTAACACATTTCCCCCAATAAGGCCACAGCTCCTAATCCTTTCAAATAGTGCTATTGCCCAGTGAAGACCTATTTAAATCCATGAGCCTATGAGGAACATTCTTATTCCAATCACCATATGTATGTATGTATGTATGTATGTATGTATGTATGTGTGTATGTGTATGTATGTATGTATGTATGTATATGTATATCCCTAAATGCATAACCCTAACTATAACTTGTTCAGACTATATAATGTTGTGTTCTTTGGTTGCTGGTTCAATCTATAAGAACCACCAAGGGTCAAGATAGTTGACAGTGTTGGTCTTCCTGTAGAGTTCCTACCAGCTTTTTGGCCTACAATACTTCTCCCAGTTCTTCTGTAAGAGTCTCTAAGCTCTGTCCAATGTTTGGCTTTGGGTCTCTGCATCTGTTTCAGTCAGCTGCTAGGTGGAGCCTCTCAGAGGATAGTTATGATAGGTTCCTGTCTGCAAGCATAACACAGTATCATTAATAGAGTCAGGGATTGGTGCTTGCCCACAGGATGAGTCTCAAGTTGAGTCCATTAATGTTTGACCATTCCCTCAGACACTGCTCCATCTTTGTCCCTGCATTTCTGTAAAATTTGGGGTGGAAAGTTTTGTGGATAGATTGGTGTCTTTATATCTCCACTGGGCATCCTGCCTGGCTACAGGAGATGGCCTCTTCAGGTTCCATAAACCCACTGTTATGAGTCTCAGCTAAGGTTGTCCACATAGATTCCTGGGAGCCTCCCCTGTCCCAGGTCTCTGGACCATCCTATAGATGCTTCCAACCTTACACTCTGACCAGCTGCAGATTTCTGTTCATTCTCCTTTGGACCTCTCTTCTGTCTCTCTCTACACCTGACCTAACACTCACCCGATTCCTCTCACATCCATTCTGCTTCCTCCCACCTTCTTTGTCTATTATATTTTCCATTTGAAGCCCTCACTTGAATCCTCCTTCTTGTTTAGCTTCTTTGGCTCTGTGGAGTTTACTGTGGATATCCTGAACTTTGTGGCTAATATCTACTTAGAAGTGAGTATATACCATACATGACCCTTTGGTTCTAGATTACTTCACTCGGGATGATATTTTCTAGTTCCCTCCATTTGTCTGCAAAATTCACACTATCCTTGTTTTTAAGAGTTGAATACTATTCCATTGTGTAAATGAACCACATTTTCTCTATACAGTCTTTGGTTGAGGCACATATGGATTGTTGACAATTTCTGTCTTTTAGGAATAAACTGTCAAGAACATAGTGGAGCACATAGTATAGCATCCTTTGGGTATATGGCCAGGAGTCATTCACCTAGGTCTTCAGGTAGAACTGTTTCTAGTTTTCTGAGAAACTGAAGATTGATTTCCAGGATGGTGTTACAAGTTTGTCCTCCCACCAGCAGTGGAGAAATGTTCTTCTCATCCCACATCCTCACCAGCATGTGCTCTTTCTTGAGATTTTGACCTTAGCCACTGATCTGTATAAGATGGAATCTCAGGCTAATTGATTTGTATTTTCTCGATGACTAAGGACATTCACATATTCTTATCTTCACCTTGGAAATATGCATTCTTAGTCAATCTTGTTCATAGTAGAGCAAGTTCACTATTGAACCTCCAGTTAAATATCTCTAGGTCATATATATCAGATATTTACCTGGGTTTAGAAAATATAGGAAAAAGCAACAAACATAAACACAAATTTATTGGGATGAGATATTTTCATGTGAAAGCAGTATCAATTATGTGAAACAGTGACTGGGTTCCAGGTCTTTATGACCTTAGTCACTCCTTAAATCTAGGTTCCAGGTCTTTATGACCTTAGTCACTCCTTAAATCTCTCTTAGTTCTCAGAGTTATTCAACATGGCTGAAAAACAAATATCATAGCTGTGAAACTCATCTAACCACAGTGATTCCCAAGTAAGACTGTAATTATCGCTTGCATGTTGATTAAATATTTGGGTTCTTGAAATCAGAACTAGCTTTCAAACTATTTTGTTCTGATTCACAAATAAATTGAAACAGGAATAAAAATTGAAGAATTTGGAGAATGATAGCTGTGAATATGTATAATGATTATTATTTTGATTAGATCTAGGAGATAAAACAAATGCCTTAAGAAATATTTTAGGAAGCAGGGCATGGTGACATAAGCCCTCGGATGCCAGCATTTGGGAAGCAGAGGCAGAATCTCAGGATCCAAGTTTGAGGCCAGACTGGTCTACAGAGCCTGTTCTAGGAGAGCATAGAGAAACACTGTCTTGGAAAAGAAAGATAGAAAGAAGAAAGAAAGAAAGAAAGAAAGAAAGAAAGAAAGAAAGAAAGAAAGAAAGAGGAAGGAAGGAAGGAAGGAAGGAAGGAAGGAAGGAAGGAAGGAAGGAAGGAAGGAAGGAAGGAAGGAAGGAAGGAAATATTATTTTAGGGAAGGAAGCTATGTACTTATATAAGAAAATATTTAGTCAACTTGTTTATACTCTCAACACTGGAGTAAAAAGTGATACTGAAGACATTACAAAGAACACATTCTACATGAAGTGTGCAAATATCAGGTGAGAAGACTCGGTCACTCTGTTTGACTACTTGTATGTGTATACATGTTCTGATCATATCAAAGCGAGGTAAAGAAATTATTCTTTGGAGAAAAGAATGCACTCACACACTCTGAATGTATACAACAAATCAAATATTTTAGAGTTATATGCAAGGCATATCCACTTCCATATCTTTCCCAGCTGCAGCTCAAACTCTATGTTCCCAAGACTTTCTATTACTTTCTACAGCTTGCCATTACCCTGTGATATTCAAGTGTCAGCACTGCAGCTGCAGCTTCGTGATTCTGAGACTGACACAACCATGCACCACCTCTCCAATAACATTCATGGAACTACATTAAAATATGGATCCCTAAATGGTAGTTTTCATATTGATATCTCTTACATTTTTTCACATAGGGTGACAAAGATTATCATATCCAAGTGTGCACTTTTAACTGTTGTTTAAATACTATCACTCATGAGTAGGTAACTCCATCTTTGTTTTTCACCATTAATGTGTGCATTCCTAAAACAGACTTTTATTGAATCTTAGAAGGTTCTAAAAAATAAATAAATAAATAAATAAATAGTGATGATAAAATATTTAAGAATTCTATATCCAGTCTGAAGTTTGTCTGCACCACTTAAAAAACCCCTCCTTGTTTTGTTTTACATTATTGTTGTTGTGATTGAAGTGTGTGTGTGTGTGTGTGTGTGTGTGTGTGCTTTTGTGTAATATACAATGTCTGAATATGCAGGTGCAATGGATTACAAGTGAAAAACATCGGGCAAGTTTTGTGGATCCAGATTTTCCTTGTTACTATTACACAGAATCTGAGGCTCAGATCATGAGGCTTGTACAGGACATACTTTATGTGCTGAGTCATCTTGTCGGCCAGTTCTCTTTCTTACTCCTACAACATAAGCTATCAGCCTCTCCTTTCTTTTTTCCCTATTACTTTATACAATATAAACCAGTTATCACACAAAAATTGATAAACTTCTACATTGTTCCTCAGTAGGTCTTCTGACACAATAATATTTAATATTAGGATTCTGATCATTTCCATAATGAGTGTTAGTATTTACAAAGCATTAATTTCCACATGTTTCTTCAACAAATTCACACAAAATTCTGCTTCAAAGAATATCAATACATAAACATATTAATACATAAACATATTTTGTCCATCATTCATCATGGTGAGTCTCAGAAATCTAACCAAGAAATAGGTTTTGTATGCCCTGTTCTGTGTGGTGTTCCTGCCTAGCATCATGTTTAAAGATAACGCAACACACACACAAACACACACAAAGAGAGAGAGAGAGAGAGAGAGAGAGAGAGAGAGAGACAGAGACAGAGACAGAGAGAGAGAGAGAGAGAGAGAGAGAGAGAGAGAGAGAGAGAGAGAGAGAGCAGTCTTGCAAGGAATTACATGATAGGAAAGGAAATTCCTTGATTCCATTTGTGATTTCTGGAGTTAGAAATTCTGTTAGTTTATAGGCTCCTTGTTATGAGAGAAAATGTTTTCCTTTGAATCTACTGTCACATCAAAAGAGATTTATTCTAAGAAGAATATCTCACTTTGCAAGTGAATAGAAATAGAAAATATTAAGCTGCTAAACTATGGTATAGGTTAACTGAACCCCGGGTCTCCTTATTTCTACCACATATCTTTTTCCTATAATGCAACATCACTAGTGTTCATACTCAAAGTCAGAAATGGTGAAATTGGATAAGAGAGAAAGGAGGAGAGGGGAAGAAATAGAGAAACTGGATATGGTGAATCAGCCTTATAGTTCCAGCCTTTAGCAGGATCTCAGGCCCTCCCTGGGCTACAGAGCATGTTCAAGGCTAGCCTAGTCAACTGACACCCTTTTTCAAACTAAACATAAGAAAATGTCCAGGATGTGTAGCTTAGTGATGTGTGAAAGAATGTAGAATGTTTACAAAGCAACTATAAGATATGATGTTTGTGACCCAGTCCTACAACAACCACATACAAAATACAAAGGATAAACAAAGAAAATGTCACTCTCTGTTCGTTGTCATTGCTGAAGTTATAATTGGTTATGTATTCTGTTTCATATCTTGCCTGGTAATAGGTAGTCACTTAATTTCATTTCTCTGATATTCCTTTTATAATAATTACAATCTATCCTTGCACACGAAGTTCTTGAGTTTCACTTTTAACCAACAAGTTGAGAATTTTTTTTTTTTTTTTTTTTTGCAGTTCGTTTTGATAAGCTGGTGAGGAACAGATAAATTCTCTGAGGTTCATTTTTGTTCCGTCATTCAATTTACTTGTCTGTGAAATTGGAATGTCTGAGAATGAGGCTGAGGAAATGCTCTGTCTATGAGGAATGATCACTGAGAGACACGGCCAGTGCTGAGACATGAGTTCCAATGAGCAAGGCCAGTGCAGTTCTGGAGAGTGAGTAAAAAGAAATGCATCAGCCAAACATCTGAGCCTCAGCAAAACACTGAGCTAAACCAGGTTATCCATCAGTCCTCTTGCAAAATGAATTGAGACACACATACACACACACACACACACACACACACACACATACATACTACACTTAAGTACTTTCATAGACTTTAATATCTTGAAATTGTTAGTGTGTTGATCAAACTAATTGACCAATTTGGCTGGACATTAGGAATCCTAGATATTTGATCAACCATTATAGATGTGTTTGAAGAGACTTTCTGGATGCTCTGATTCAGATTGTATAAAGAAACTGTCATACCTAGTATGGGTAATCTTTATCCCACTAAGTGAAAGGCTAACTAGAACAAAGAGGATAAATGGAATAGAGCTCCTTCTGACAACTATTTGAGCCGGACACTTGGTCTCCTACCTTCAACTTATGTTGAAGGTGTTTACCTTCTCAATCCTCTGCTAGAGAAGTACGTGATTTTGATTGATAGGCCATCTCTATAGCCCATGTCACTGGTTTTTTGATTCTTTTTCTTTCAGTTGTTGAACTGGGAATCTTAATATACCTTTTGTTTAAAAAATAAGTATTAAAAAACATTGCATCAACTCTATAATGATTACAAATCCCAGGTACATGAAGTACAGAAAGAGCATAGCAAATAATTGTAGTAATGAGACTCAGAAACTTGGGCTTGTTGTCATGTTCAGAGATTTGGTTTCTATTTTGGAAGCCCCTGCTTCTTTTGCAATGTGGCTATTGAAGTGTCTGTCTTCGATTCAACTTAAAATCCGAAAGAGAAATTTCAGATACATCACTCTAAAGAAATGAGTTCATTTTATAGGAATTCTGGAAACCTCCTCTGCCTAGATTTGCTTCCTAGAATTCAATGATGTCAATACTCCTATCTGAAGGGATCAAAGTGCTCTAGATGGCAACATGACTTCAAATCTCACATCTCTGTCATTAGGTAGAAAAAATGTGACTTGATTTGGAACCAGGAGTAGTAATCTATACCTCATCAATCTTTAAACTTGTTTGTCAATGTGTACAACATCTGCTGCTGGTAGTTTATATAAAAGTATCTTTCATTCACCTGTTGTAAGTGTCCTCTTGGAGGCTTACTGCTAAATAAGTTCACCCTTTCTAGTTCTGTCTGTTCTCTGGCTGGCTTGTTCAAATCAACTCTTCTGGCTCAAGCTCTTCTTCTGAGTTCTGACTGATTCAATCTGGCTTCTCCAGGCTTCTTCTCACTGAATTGCTCTGCTTGGCCTCATACTAACTCTGGTAATTTGTTCTAATACTCTGGCTCCTTCAATGGCCTTTGACACCCTGTACTTAACTTCATGAACCTGTAGAGGAATTCAACTTCACATAACTCTACTCTCAAATCACGGAACTGAGTTGCCCCCAACTACATTGCCTGAACTTAAGTGACATGCACTGAACTGACTGAACTAGCTTCAGCTGAACTCCACTGCCTCTCCCTATGCTCTCTTAAATAGCATCTCTTTTCTGTGATGTTCTTGTGAGAGTTAGTGTATCCTATTCTGTCAAATTTTTCTGTAATTTGTCGCTTTGTCTGTTTCTCAATTAGATTCATTACTTGGAATCAAAGATGTGTCTAGTGTCTATATCCTACCCAGAGCAGTCATGGTCCTGGATCAAAATTCCTCTGCAATTTTAGCTAAGCAATCAGTTACCCTGATGCTTTCCTAGTACCTTATGAATATCTCCTTGTTGAAATCTGACATCCTGAAGTCCATGATGTTGGCTTCTCTACTTCCTCTGCAATGTGTCTCTGGACTGTGATCATCAGTGTGGAACCTATGTTCTATGAACAAATACTCCTGAAATCCCTGATCTCAAGACATGTGCAACATGGGTACTAACAAAATGTAGCTGACTGAGATATGAATATTTGGCCAATCCCTTTACAAGTAGACTCTCACAAGAGTCGTCAGAAACAATTCTTCCATGACTGCTATCTTACCTGCTTTTTCCCATTTCTGTGATGAAATCCTCCCTTGTCCAGCCTCCCCCCCATCAAAAAAAGCAGTTTAAGTGAGAAAGAGTTTATTTTTCTTTTTTTTAATTTTTATAATTTATTTTTTCTGAAATCGTAATTCATTCACACAGGGGTTATAAACACAGAAAGGCAGGAGGTGGGGAAGGGAATGACACTGGAGTGTGGGTGTTCAGGGGGAATACAGATATCATCAGAACTGGGTATCAGCTGGGTGAATGTTCAGGGGACAAGTCACTATGACTCTGCCTATGACTCATTTGTCCTTATCTAAGTTGGTATTGTCTGCCCAGGCTACCTATTTACAAGGTCTATGACTACTCAGCCTTGTAAATTTCCACAAAAGCTGCATGTTTACATTAGCTTATAGCTATTTGTTTCAATGTTTTTCCACTGAGACACAAGACTTGGTGTTAGTATACATGTATGACAGGCCTATTGCTGATTTTAGGCCTATGGCTGATTTTAGGCCTTCAGTGGGTAATCAGGGCTGCCCCTGACATCTCCTCCCTTCTCCAAGTATAGAAGGGCTGTGGCAATTCTGAACTTGCGAAGGCGGGGATAGAGGCCTGACCTCCAATATTTGAAGGGGACCTTGTAATGGCTCCAGTCCTCCTGTCGTTGTCCAGTGAGGCATGAGGGCCATACCCGTCCCCATGCCTTTTTCCTAGAGAGGGGATACTTTTGACTTCAACCCCTATGCAGTCAGGCTTGTCCCTCAGGGAACCCAGATAGATATTTTTATCTTTTATTTATATTCCCTTGCAGTGCTTAGCCTCACAGCCTAAGCAAGAATTCAGATCGCCTGACAGAGGGGGTTCTGGGTGGCCCCTCTCTGCTCCAGAGAGACCAAGCAGAGTTTATTTTTCAATGAATGCCAAATGGATGAGTGCATGCTTGCTGTCAATTGCTCTCCCCACACTTTCATAGCTTCAGTCCCTCAGGAAGCAGGTAGTCAGACTTCAATTAATCAAGATCATGTCTCCCAGACAGAGCCACGGAACATGGACCTGGACAATGTCTCACAGAGCTGATTTTATGTAGTACCCACAAAAAGTTAGCCAGGATATTCACTGTGTTCTCTCTCACATTAGAAAAAGAAAAGTGGAAACCTCCAACTCTGCTTTCTATGTTGGCGTGTTGGAGATGAGTGCTTTTTTTTGCCCATAGAAGATCAAAAAGGAGACAGGAAGCTGGACATTGTCTTCTTTTCAGTATCTGACCTTTGAGCTTTAATGGTCCCATTGACTAATCAATACATTCCTATCTGTCAATGGGGCAGATGATTAAAATAAAGTGTAACTGACTGATTGGTAAAATAAGATATACTAACCTTAGCTTTAAAGAAATAGCCGCACTCATTGAATCTGTAGAAGCTCAATACTCCTCACCTGAATGAATGTTGTCATGGACACCCAGAGATAGCAGCCACCATGACCTTTCTCTTCTATTCTTGTCATTCTAAAAACCTACCCTTCATCTACATCTCTTTTTTTTAAGATCTATTTTTATGATTGTTATTAATGAGTCTAACTGATACTAATGTTTAATGAGCATATTCTATGGATGCAATGCCATGGTTTGGGTTAAATTCTGGGTGAAAAGAAGAATCTAAATGTGAGACACTGTCATCCCACATAAAGAAAAGCTAAGGTTATCAAGAGGCTACTCTAAGCTAAGGTGGATAAAATATTTATCTTCTTCTCTTGGGCTATGTTACATTATACTAAGATAAGAAAGTCTACCCCAAATCTTTCTGTTATCTGGAGAGATTTACTTTGTCTGATTCAAAGTCCTATCTAGATTAGGAAATATTACAAGGGTTCAGACTTTCCTCTTTCAGTGCAATGACCAAGTGGCTAAAGAGCACAACACAGCAGTTGCAATGTCTAAATCTAGCTAGATCAATGCAATGGAGAAAGTGTCAGCCTATCAAAGGCTACAATGAAGTGATTCAGACACAAAAGATGACACACCACTTATTCATAACCCATAGCTATTGTGAGATTGATGGTCTTCCTTATAAGTCAGCTTGTAAAGATAACCTCGCAACTAGCCCTGAGCAAGAGGATAGCGAGGCATGCATGAGTAGCAGAGGCCTGTTCATTCACAGCCATCATGATGAGGATGGATCAGCATTTTCCATATTCAGATGGATCATGCGAAGTGTCGATGTCTCGCAACAATGGTTTTTCATATGTGAAGAAGTATCAACATTTAATGGAGGAAGAGCTAAATGATTTCCAGTGCTGTACACGCCTGTGTGTGGTGGCTTACTTTTAAAATCAATGTTAGTATATCTAATTTTGCCAATCTGCCATTGAAACATTTTGATATGACAACATTTCGTATAAAATCTGTATTTTAAGAATCCGTTTTATTTCACAAAAGCAAAATTTTCCCATCAGTAATAAAATATGTGGACATCTCTAGTGGGAGTTGTTTCGGTCACATAATCCTAGGGGTTTTCTTTTCTTTTCTTTTCTTTTCCTTTCTTTTCTTTTCTTTTCTTTTCTTTTTTTGGCATTCCAAAATTTACAAGTTATTATATAAACTTCAACTAAAATATAATTATCCACATCCATTATGCAATCATCTGTCTGTCTGTCTCTCCCTCCTCCCTCTCCCTCTCTCTCTCTCTCTCTCTCTCTCTCTCTCTCTCTCTCTCTCTCTCTCTCTCTCTGTCTCTCTCCCCGTGTGTGTGTGTGTGTGTGTGTTTGGATAGAAGCTTAAACTCATATTTTGGTCATCTTAACACAGAAATTTAAAAAATAACAATACGTCAAGTATTCCCATTGCTTCAAACAAATTCTGTCAGGAAGCACCAGAAGGAAGTTGACGGTACTCCTACGAAGCCTCCCTGAAGTAGAAAGAAGATGTAGCCTCCAAACAAATGGCAGAAAGTGAATGCATATGGCTCACCAACACAGCAGATCAGCGATGACAGACAGACAGAGGCCAAGGACTTTAAACCATCTTCCACTGTTCTAGAATCATCTATCTATAATAAAGAATTTTACATTCAGAGTCTTCATCCGAGAATGAAACTCATTCTATGCATGTCACCTTCATGTTTACCATTTTAAGCACGACATAAAAGAAAAGTAAAGAATTTCTGTAGATTTAAAGGTCCAATCTAAGAAAAAAAAAGTATAACTGAAATCCTCTTTGGCTATAAACATTGTTAAAATAAACCAAGTACTTTAGTTAGTCTTTAACCTAAGCACACAATATGAATAAATACTGTGTATTGTTGGCTCCAGGCTTCATTCAACTATGGTGTGTATATTCACTCTAAAGGTGTGAATTTTTAATACAGCAGAACATTTCGTTAGGTAAAAGTATATTATAATCAAGGAGAATTGCATTTGCATGGATACAATACTTTAAAATCAATCTTTTTCTCATGATGTAAATGTTAATGTCCATTAATCAATACCCTGTAAAGTATTGAAGTTGTCTGGTAAATCATATACAAATTAGAGACAACACAAAATTATACGATGACCTCTTTATTGGTCAGTAGGTAACAGGGCTGTACTTTGAACAAATACAATCAACGACTTTGTACGAAATACTAAAGAATCTGAATATTGGCCAAGACCATGAGTCTAAAAAGTTCAACCTTTGGCCACGAGATGGCAGCATCACCTAAAACATAGCAAACATGAAACTTCATCAGTTCCCTAAAACCTGCTAAAGTTTACTACTGATGAAAATTTAAAAATGTCTTCCCTAGTAAGGGCTTAAGGAGAACTTTTTAGTAGGTATCACTTCACAGTTTGAAGTGAAACCATCATTTAAGGAACAAATCCCCTGAACAGAATTTTTTTTTCTAAGTTCTTCTTCCTTAAGTAAAGGAGACACAACAAGGTGAAAGCAGGCTTTGCACCACGGCCACACCATACGTTTGTAGCCGCTCGCACAAGGGTAATCCATAGGGAAACATCAACCTGGCCTGAGAGACCACATCACAAACTTCAAAAGCCGTTAGTGACACAAACTGAACGGTTATTGTCTGTTTCTGAACTTTTCAATCACAGGGTTTGGGGTCCAAGGGGTATATGCGCGATCTTCTGGGACAGGACTTGTGATCTAGAGCAGTGCCGAGGAATAAAGGTTGCGGTTGAGGGAGAGTGCTTTATTTCAGGAAAAGTAGGTATGATCCTAAACCACAGAACAAGATAATCCAGGTCAAATGGAAAAAGAGAAGGAGAAAGGGAAGACAAAATATTAACTGAGAACTTTTAGACCAAGCGGAGTTGGCCTCTGCTCAGAAGAGGACTTGCCAACCTCTGGGACCTTCCAGCAAGGGTAAGGAGGAGGGAAGGCCAGGCCCAGTGTGTAATGGGGTGTGCATGGCAGGATCTTCCAAAGTGTTAGAAGACCCATTACAGATTCTTTTCGTCTGGGTGTCTGCCCATGTCAATGAAACGGTCCAGCAGATAAGAGGAAAGCAGCAACCCGCTGTATCTTCTTCCTCCCTCTTCCCAAGCTAATCTTCATTTTCTCTACAAGGTAATGTTTCAAATACACAGCAGACCAAGGGGTCCCTTCAGCTTCATCCTCCTGGAACTCCAGTTCCAGGGAACCCCAGCCTCAAACTGCACACTGTATGTACACGGTGAACACGCATACGTTCAAGTAAAACACTCGTAGACATAAAATACTTTGTTTAAAGACGACCCAATCCCTCCCTAGATTTAGCACTCAGGAGAGTTGATCTCGCACTTCACCTGGGCAGCAGAGTAGAGCGGACCCTGGTGGTTGTGATGTGGATAAGCTGCCCTCCAAGTGGGTGGGTGTGGGAGAGATGTCCCCCACCTGATGTAAGTGGACGAACTGGCCCTGAGAGTGTGTGGGTGGGAGAGTGCCTCACCTGGGCAGCACAGTGAGCCAGACCTGAAGTCATGGAAGTGGAAGAATTGGTCCTGCATCTTCCTGGGCAAAGCGAGAGATCTACCCTGCTGGTGTGGGCACAGGAGCGCTGATCAAGTCAGCTACTCTCCCTGGCCCAGATCCAGGGCTCGGAGTTGGACCACCATGACGTTTCCCTAGTCTATGAACTGCTGAAGTGTGTGCACAGTCTGGTCCTGCAGATCCAAAGCTGAAGAATCTCTATAACAAAGGGCAACAAAATATCCGAAAGGAGTACCAAGCAAAGAGTCAGTATTGAAAGTGTAGCAGAAGCCAGAGACCTCACACAAGTAAAGCTGATTGAACAAAATGACAGCCACCGTGTGACACACCATGATAGCCACCGTGTGACACACCATGATAGCCACCGTGTGACACACCATGGCACAGTGCACTTCCACGTGCCACAGTGAGCTTCGTTTGTTTGTTCGTTCTATTTTTAAATTTTTAAATTATTACTTATTTTTAAACTTTTTTTGGCGATGCTTTGTGACTTTCACATCAAACAGCCCAATCTCACTCACCTCTCCCCAGCTCTCCAGATCTGACCTTGCTTTTGCAACTTCCTTCTCCTGGGGGAAACAAAACAAAACAAAACAAAACAAAAACAAGAAACAAACAAAAAGCAAAAATAATCTTCTCCTGGAAGCTGTGATGTGCCACAGTGGATACATAAAAAAGCAAAAGAACTCTTGGGTGTTTTTATCTTTTAAGGTGATCATCACTATTGAACTGCCAGTAAGTATACAAGTGCAGAAGCAGCACAAATGCTATGGGCATAACTAATGATTTTTGATTGGATTTAATGCCCACTCCATAAGATGGAATCCATATCGGACTCTTCTAAAGTAGTTAAGAACCAGAGACTAGATAGCTCATAAACCCTAAGGGAAAGCCTATTACTATTTTTCACCAGATGAATACAACAACATGTGTCATAATGACATATTGTGATACCCATAAATTAGTAAGATTGTCAATTGTCATCAGGAAAGCTTCTTCCTGTAGCTCATGGTAGTTAACATAGAGAGCACACTGGACAATCTTCAGAGAGTTTGAGGCTCTGGAGCGCCTGTCCCTGAATAGGATGTCTCCTTTCCAGGCTCATGGATTGAAGCAGAAACAGAGGCCTAAAGACTGTAAGAGCCAGTGCTGGTGGGAACTCTAAGGAAGCAGCATCTTCCAGATACAATAGGTCTGATAGTGATGTGAACTGACAGAGACTGGAACAGCATGCACAGATCCTGCATAGGTTCCACTTCTAACAAAGAAGCTCTTTGTAATGGGTATCATCTGGGAGAGGAAAAAGTAATGTTTTCCCCAGTGGAACATCACTGGGCTTATCAGTCACTCCAGGGCAGGCCTCATGACACACAAATGGAGTCTGTGTGATTTTCTGTTTGTTTTGTTTTGTTCTTGATTGTTTTGGGTGATTTGTCTGTCTTGATTTTCTTTATACATTAAGTTGGATGGGTGGAGAAGTTGAAAGAATCTGGGAGAAGTTAGAGAAGGTTAAGGAAGCAAATAGGATCAAATACATTGTAAGAAGTCGAACAAAAATTAAAATACACAAGTATGCAGGTCAGAGCTTAGACATATACACAGTGGAGAGCAAGACTGACACCCTGGCACGCAACACGCCTTACCTCTTCTCTCAGTTGCTGCTTGCCTACCCTCAGCAAAATCCGTGTATCTGTAGTTGCTTCATGAGAAATCTGTAGAATGTACCTCACCTCCCTCATCCACTTGACCTCATCTATGTGTTGAAAGTCTTAGCTCGAAAGTCATTGTCTCTCCCCTCGTTTCACAGCTCAGCTCAGTCACCATCCCTGCTGCTGAACACTAAGGTGTCTCCACACCACCTACCCGAACTCTGATACCCAGTGTAGCCATCAAGGTCACCACCTCTCTTGCCTCGTGTGTGTCTTCAATAAAGCTGTAAGTTATTCAACAGACGGGTGTGAATTGGCTTTGGTGGTCATCATCACAGGGCCGTTAAATGAGAGTGTTTCATGAGTATCACAGAGGCTTTCTTTCTTGAAGTGTCCTTTTTTTTTAGTACACAGCAAGATAATTTGCAAGGACATCAGCATTTTCAGGGGACCAAGAGTTTAAACTGTGTGAGTCCAAGATCATTGTTCTGTAAGTATTTTTATTCATTTGGATTTTGGTGGGTTTTTTTTACCGTTATTTACAAATATGGATACAAGATGATGCATGATGGGGTTGTTAAGCTTTTTTTTTGCAAATTAGTGGCTCAAGTAAACTTAAAGTCAAAGTGACAAGTACCGCACTAGAAACCTGCACTACGATAACAACAAGCAGAGTATCATTATGAGAAGATGACCAAAGTGGAAAGACACTCGGCTGACTTATTTCAAAGCTTCAGTTTCACCCCACCCCACCCAGACTGTATTACTTATGGAAGCAGAGAATCATGCAACGTGAGCTGAAAACGTCCTTTACCTATGACATCTGGGTATTTCCTATGAATGAAAGTAGCTGGAAAGGTCTAGCACGTTTGAAAACTAAAGGGGGATTATCTAAAACTATAAGTCCACTTTTAATGAAAATAACCATTTCTAGGGAAAATGATATAAAGCCCCAATTGGGTTTGAGAAAGCAGAACAAGTAAAACAGACTATGAAAGTGTCCCTCTCCACTTCTCCTCAGTGGCACATGCTGGTTTTATGTTGTTAGTTACGATTGTGTCTGGATTACATCGACTGGGGAGCGACAGATTCTTTTCGTGTTTAGAGTTATGATGGTACGGTGGCTTTTTGGTATAATATCCTCCTGCTGTCATGAATGTTTGCTCACTGGGCCAAAGAGCCCCTCAAGCGTTATAGGCAAGCAGGATCTGTATCACCTTGCAGAATGTACTACAGGATATCCCACTGGGGAATGAACACTACGTCTCTTAACTGTGACCACTTGTGGGTCTCTGTGTTAAGGGACATCTACTGAAGATAGAAATTTCTCTAATGAGAGTTGAGAGACTTATGAACGAGCATACACAAGCTTAAGGCATAAAAAAAAACCAGAATGGCGAGGAGCCTTAGGCATGAGATCCCACCCCTAACTAAGGACCTGTTGACAATTAGTGACTAGTGGAAGAAGTACAGGTAAATTTCATAACAGCATGGACTTTTTATAGCCCACTCTGCTACAGTGGAAGGCCACACATCCAAGAGTATATGGGCAACACAAATTGGACTTGATTTATTTTGTTTGTTTTAGTTTTTAAGAAAGAGGACAGAAGTTTGCTTAAGTAGACTAAAGGAAGAGAGGGTAGATCTCAGAGGAGTTGTGGGAAGACAGGAAAATATGATCAAAAGACATTGAACAAAGGTTCTCAAAGAACAGGTTAAAACTTTGAGAAAAATAAAGTCAATGTAGTTCACAAAGTAACAGAATGCTATCTTCTATAACTCTGGGTGCACAGTCGAATTCTGACTGTGAATGCCTCGTTTTTATTTTTTCAGAACAGCACGCACATATCTCTGAAAGGACTGAGTGTTCTGATCTAATAGACAATTTTCACATTCTTTAGAGTGATACAGAACCTGGGAGAGCAAACAAAGCTCCTGTAATTCCCAGCCAGTCTAGAAGAAGGAATGCCTCTGAACTCACTGAACTATTAGTGGCCCGATTCTGATCATTTCCACCACCAAAACCAATAAATAGTTTCCCCCATAAAATGTGGGGAACATCATGGAAAGGGATCTAGCCAAGATATAATGAGAGGGTTTGGAAATGTCATCTTCTAGGCATGACACAGCTACTAAACTCGTGAACTCCTGGCAGTGTCGTTACCTACACTGGGCCTGCACATGACTGACACTGCCAGTAGCAGCCGTGGATGGGAAGAGGACTCATCAGTCCTTATTTCTGCCACTGAAATACTGGCTACTCATAGACTCTGGGAGAGGAGTGGTCACTGTCTTTGGTTGTATACGCACAGCTGAGCCCACTGGCATCCAGTCAATAGTTCTAAACCCAAGATCAGACCTGAGTTAAGCTGAGAGTATTAAAAGAAGAAGGAAGAAGGGAGGAAGAAGGGGGAAGAAGAAAAGGAAAGAGAAGGAAGGAAGGAAGGAAGGAAGGAAGGAAGGAAGGAAGGAAGGAAGGAAGGAAGGAAGGAAGGGAAAATGAAAAACACAAATATGGAGAAGAGACTCGTAGGGAGGAGGAGGTAAACAGGATAGAATGAAATAGGAGAGGGTGGGACAGAGAATAATCAGACTGCATTATAATGTATTATATACATGCATGAAATTGTTGCAGAACAAATTTAATTAAAAACACCTTGAAAAATAAATCAATTAAATTGTCTCTGATACAGATCAAACAAATGACTTCTCTTTCTTTGTGTTAAATGTCAGTGACTACCCACACATGTTCTATCTTACTTTTTCTCCAATGTTTGCCCACAGGTCAGTTAACTTGTTTCAGGAAGACCTTGACCTTAAATCCAGTTCACAGATAGAGCAGGACGAGTGGAGGTTTCCCACGTGCACAAAACTGGTCTTTCTATTTTATCTTGTCCTCACATGGCCTTCAGAAATTGCCAGTGTGAAACTTAATTTCAAATGCACCCTGGCTGTACTTTCTCAAGTATACCTCTACCCAGAATAAGGAGAATGGGCTTTGTTTTCAATTGTTGATTTTAATCCCATTTCTGATTCCTTATTTTACTGGATCTTTTAAGCCCTTTTCATTTTGAAAAGATTCTTCAACATGTAAGAACCTGAGTGAAATTTGAAGCAGAGGATGACTTCAATTTGGATAACAAATTGGATCCACTGACAGAATTTGAATAATCTTCTAACATGCTCATTTTGATTTTTTATAAAATCAGGTAGATTCATCCTTTGTGTCAGGAACTGTGTATTAACAGAGATTTGCAAGCCTTGGTACTATCCCTACAGACAAAAATCTACAAAAATAAATGGAAAAAAAAAAACCAACCCTGCTGCTACCATCCTGGAACTTCCTCCTTCCAGAACAAGTAGAAAATGTGTTTTTGTTGTTCACACCCATCAGACTGTGCTCCGTAATATCAGCCACTTATAAAACTACCGAGACACCTGAGGTGAGAATCACTTCTAAGCTACTTTTTATGTAACTGGAATTGCTTTACAGTAATTAAAATGTCTTTGTTATACATTTTAAAATCTTTTATTTGCAATACTTTCCATACTCAGAGATTTTCCCCTGGGCTTAGGACTACACACTGGAGCCCAGGGGGCTCAGCTCTGGGTCTACCACTGAAGACAGTGATGCTGACTCCTCCTTTCCCAGAATCTCAGTAGCCTGTCTTGTGTCTATGTGCACAGCAGGGGGCAGGCATGGTATGTGTCAGCTCCTCATTTGGAGTAATTTTTTTTTAAAGAATTTAACTTGCTTTCTCTCCTCTCCTCTCCTCTCCTCTCCTCTCCTCTCCTCTCCTCTCCTCTCCTCTCCTCTCCTCTCCTCTCCTCTCTTCTTTTCTTTTTTCCCTGTTCTTTATCAGAGAAAATATTTGCAGAGCCTTTGGCTATCAATGTACTATATGTAAGATCATTCCTTAAAGTAACCTTCTGGTAATCAGACACAATGGAACTGCAGGTCCAGTCTCTTCCTTCTCAAAGGATCCAATTACTCTACGCAGTTTCAAGTTACAGTTTAAAAGTTTGAAACTGCTACAACATCTAGTGTTTCTCTACTTTTATCTCTGTATCCAGATATGAAAAATTCATCATAGAGACTAATATGTTACTAATGTTTTAACCTATTTCATAGAAATCATTTATTATGGCAATGGTATATAAATCAATTTATCCATCTTGATTTTTACTGTTAACCCCTAAGTCAAAATAGTATTTTTTTCTAAATCATATGACTGACTCATGCAAACAGAATTTTAAAGTTTATACCAATGGTTAATTACTTCTCTTAGCCAACAAAAAGGAATGTACCAGTAACTACATAAGTTCACACGGCTCATTCGTCAAGATTTCCAATGAAATCATTATTTCCTTAATAACTGTTTTGCCTGTGAGCACAGAAATTATTTTAAAAAGGTCCTCATAAATTTGTGAGACATAAAATTTCTCAATGTTTTGTATAAATATGTACAAAGCTATTCTATGAGTCATGGACTTCCACTGATGCATTTGTGCATCTGTGTGCATGCAATGTATGTCTGTGTTGGTGCACATGGAATCTGATTAGGGTTGGCAGTGTAGAATACAGATTATGATATCCTAGTGAGGTCGTGATGATTCACTGCTAGGCTAGAGAGTGGAACATATATGTATAGATATTCTACTCCCTCGTTTATATACAGATATTGCTCACAGTCCCTGGTAGCATTTCTATTATGAAAGACCAAGATAATACAGCTCACTGTGGGGATCCAAAGCATGGTGACAATTAGAAAATGCTAATTCTTTCCTTATCAGCATTTATATTACTAAAGTCAATTCTCCACAGAAACAGGAAGTAAGAAAAGGGAACACAGTCAAGACAGAGAGTTAAGATTGGCTATATCAGAAAAACAATCAGTTCTTTTCATTCCATGTTTTCTACTGTTAGGCTAATGGTCCTTTGTCCCCCTGCATAGAAGCCAAAGTACAAGAGCTGTCTGTTCCATAGGAGGTATTCTGTACATCAGGAAAAAAAATGGCTGAGGCAAAATTATCATAACATGGAGAACAGGTTCCATTCCAATGCCAAGTGCTGGGTACTGGCTTGTGTAGACTGTTATTATATTATTCAATGGTTCAGATGACCATTTAGATGATACATTCTAGGTAGACTTTATATGTAGTCCTACACAGTTGAAGAAGTCACTAATAGTTAGCTTCATGAGATAAATAAGGAGAACAAGATAAAAACAGAACATTATCAGGAGTCTCACTCAAACTTTACAGCTGATTGCTTGGAACAATGTTCATACCATGACCTTGCATCACAGTGGGTTTACGTTGATAAAAACTATTAAAATTTGATATCTCTTTGTATTTAATTATGAGAATGTTTACATTAAAAATGTATATGTGGATATAATAAATATTTAGAGACTAAAAAATTAAATAATACATGAACACATACATACACACAAAGACACAGATGTCAATGCAGGCTCTTTCCAACAATACTGTCAAAAGAAAATAATGTCACCTTTTTATTGTCCAATATTGTTAAGTTTTTACTAAAAGGCAAATTAAGATCGTGGTAGAGGTTAAGCTACTAACTCTCACAGTTTTCTGATTTTTGGTAGGCATTCTCAAGTGAAGCTTAAGAAGAACTTGTGAAGTATGTCTTATCCCGTTTAAAAAATAAAATTGGAACTTTAGCACCTCGATGCCTATATGATGAGTTGATTACTGAGCCACAATCCAGAAATTTAATATTCTTTGTCTTTAAAGAATTTTTAAATTATGTGTACATGTAGCTGAGAATATTTTTGAATGTTATTTTAGTGTCCACAGAGGTCAGAAGAGGGCATTATTTCTCCTGGAGTTAGAGGAAGCTGCCAACTGCCCTGTAGATGGTGGGTACCAAATCCTGGCCTCTGACAGAACATGCAAGCTTGGAACCACTTTACTCAGTTCCCATCTCTTTCTCTAAACCAAGTATCATTTAACATTATGTAAGTTGCTTGTAAACTTACCATAGTAATTTATCTCAGATATAACCATGTTGACTTTCACAAATATATGAATTCATTATTTATAAATCTATAACCAAAGTTATAGTAGTACTTTATTTGTGTTCATGGTTTTGCATTTTTAGGTAACATAAAAATATCCTCCTTTGAAATAAATCTGGGAAAAGTTTTGTCAGCATTCATATTCCCAGAGATATCATTCAACATGAGGATGGAGGATTCATTTTTAAAGGCAAATAAATATCAGTCTCCAGTAGTTACAGAAGATGCCAGAAAATTGGGACAGATTACTAATTCAATCAGAAACCACTCCAAATAGTATGTGCACATCTCTTTTACTAATAAAACAAAATTATCACTTTACTCACATAGTAATAGCACTTGAGTCTCACATTAATGTTTTTCCCCAACAACATTACCATCTGAATATCATTTAAATAAGTGATTATCCGACTGGTTCCAAATCTCCAGTTAGCTCTCTTTTGGTTTTATAGATAGAAAAGAACTTCAAAGCTTCAGATACTTTCAATCCTGTACACAACAATGTCATCTCAGGTCAATGGTGGTAATGGTATCTTTATTATAGTTGATACTTTGGTATCTCTCCTAATGCAGTGTTTGAAAATTAAAACAAATAATTCTTTGCAGAAGGACATAACGCACTGGGTGCTATTATTTCTCCCTACAGTGGAATTGCTTCTGGGAACAGACTGTCCTGGGGTTCTGCAGGATTGATAAAGTGAGCATCCGGGTCCTCAACAAAACAGAAAACAAATGAAATTGCCCAAGAACAGCTGAATGAGTTGTGTCCTGTTGTTAGCATTGCACAGATGAGGATATTAGCTTTCTATCTAATACTGTATCACATGGTCCTAATGAGAATCAAAAACCAAAGATCTGGTCTATGAAGTATTAGAAAATTCAAGGGACTAGTGATGCCTATAATTTACAGACTAACATAAATTTGTTTCATTTCTGACATTCCCCTTCAGTTTATTTTTCTTTCTAGAAACTCCTACCCAAGCCTATTCAGTGCTACATGTTTCTCGCATGACAGGGATCTTGTAGACCTATGTTTTAAAAAGCCATCTGTGATCAATCAGAAGATGAAAAAAGTTTTCAAAAATGATAATATTAAATATTTTCCTGGAAGAAATAGAACTTCTTTCAGTAAAATATCTTTTCTTTTCTAAAACAGGACCCCTGCGTTTTAGAGAACATGTTTTGGACTATTTAAAAAAAAACCCTGCTCTCTCAAAATTACATTAACAAGAAATTGTTGCTTTATTCTTATAAAGAGTAATATGATTTATACCACTCTCCCACTGTAAAAAACTACATATGGCAATAAAAATAAATATCTCTGAATATCATAATTAAAGTTTCATTCATTAGATTATAGATCCTCCCTTCCGTCATGATAAGAGAGGAAATGAATTTTATGATCTAGGTAAAAATGTCTTAATAAGCCAATTAAACCAAACAAATTCATATAGAGTATTGGTCTGTGCCTGAGTGAGAACCTTCATCTGGTGCCACACTTTTGGAGATTCACATGGATAAGAATAAAAGATTTTGACTAAAAATATAAAATCAATGCTAAAAATATGCATTTATATTAGTAGATGAATATTTAAGGTATAAATTATCTTGCACTAAAAACTAAATAATATGAAAGACATCAAAGGTGGTGTATCCTCTCATGGAAGAAAATTTCTCCCACTTTGCAATGATACTGAATCTTAAAAAGTTATATCAGAAGTGAAGCAGAGTAATTAGGGACTTTTACTTGTTAATAGATGGTAGATGATAGGTAGATAGGTAGATAGATAGATAGATAGATAGATAGATAGATAGATAGATAGGTGATGGATGGGTGGGTGGGTGGAGGCATGGATGGGTAGATGGATGGATGGACAGACAACGGTCAAATTTGATACTCAGTTGAAGAACTGGACATAGGGGCTCTATGGTCAGACAACTTACAAAAATCAATAATTTCTTGGAAAAAAACATTTTAAAGAAGAAATGGAGGTAGTGGTGGTGAAGAACCCTCATAACTCTTGGGATGTTGATTACTTTAACAAGTCCTACTACAACGCTTTGAACAAAATCAACTTAAAGAAGGAAGGTTTCTTTGGGCTTATGGCTATAGAATATATTCCATCATAGTTAAGAGGTCATGGTAGTGGGACTGGTGGCTGGTGGAGTTGTCTTCAGTCAGGAAGCAGACAGAGATGAATACTCAGTATACATTCTGTTTTCTTTCCTTCTTTTATTTCATCTGAGACCCAAGCCCAAGGGCTATACCTCCTGAATTTAGAGTGGTTCTTTCGTACCTAAGACTTTCTGGAAACATTTCCATGGAGTCAGAGGAGTGTCCTTCAGAGATTCTAATTCTGGTCAAACTGGAAATCAAGACCATCTATTACAGCATGTATTGGTTTTCTTAAAATGTTTTTTAAATATTCTAAGGTTATTTTTGTCTTCCAAATAACATTTGACTCTTACATATACCTTGTACTGTGAGTGGTGGGTTGTATTTTTGTTTCCAAACACAGAGACCATTTCTTTCATATTTCTTTTTTACAATGTTTTGAAAACTTTTGAGTTCTAAAAGAAAAAAAATGGAACTAAGTTTAGAACAAGAGTGAAGAAATGGGTGAGAAATGAGTGTTTTACAAGCAGATGTAATATAAGTAAAATTTTGGAAAACAAAGCTTTCTCCATGAATAGAGGGAACTGGCCAAAAGAGCACCAGATTAAACATTCATGTAACATTGTCTTGCTTCTTTTCTCAATGAGACTCTACGACTAATAATGACAAAGTTAAGAAACAACTGAGAGATTTCTGTTTGCTTACTATATCTTTTAACTAATTGTGCGTCTCGTATTTTAAAATAAAACTTCCATTTATTGTGAGATATGGAAAAGGCTCTTTTTATTGAATATTTTTATTTATTTACATTTCAAGTGTTATCCCTTTTTCTGGTTTCCTCTCTGCAAACCCCTTATCCCATCCCGCTTGTCTGTTTCTGTGAGAATGTTCCCAAACCCACACACTCACTCCTACCTCCCCGCCCTCGCATTCCACTACACTGGGGCATCAAGGCTTCATAGGACCAAGGGCCTCCTACTGATGCCCGACAAGGCAGTCCACTGCTACGTGTGCAGCTGGAGCCGTAGGTCCCTCCATGTGTACTCTTTGGTTGGTGGATTAGTCCCTGGGAGCTCTGGGGGTCTGGTTGGTTGATATTGTTGTTCTTCCTATGGGGTTGCAAACCCCTTCAGCTCCTTC
This sequence comes from Grammomys surdaster, assembly GCF_004785775.1. NCBI lineage: Eukaryota > Metazoa > Chordata > Mammalia > Rodentia > Muridae > Grammomys > Grammomys surdaster. The sequence goes on from NW_021604622.1 coordinate 18,251,958, forward strand.
AGTCCTTCCCCTACACTCCTCCATTGGGGACCCCGTGCTCAGTCTAGTGGTTGGCTGTTGGAAATCAGCCTCTGTATTTGTCAGGCTCTGGCAGAGCCTCTCAGGAGACAGCTATCCAGCGGTCTAGGCAAGGCCTCTGGTTGGGGAATGGGGCCATTCACTCATCTGCATTTTTTGGACATTTTATTTGTTTACATTTCAGATGTTATCCCCTGGTTTATTTTGAGAATTGTCTTTCTCAGGGCTACGTCCTTGTGGAGTTTATAAGTATTAAAGCAGCTAAGTTATAATCAGTGATCTCATTTCTTTATCTTAATACTTAACTCTATTTTTTCTTTTGCCATTTTATATTACTAGTAGCTTCTAGTACATATTAATTCATATTAAACCATATCAATTAGGGTTGAGCATTGTTTTATAATTATAGACTTCTATTTCTTGTATGTATTCGTTTGTTTGTGTGTCTGAAAGGCTTTGTTGAAAGTCATCATTATAAGATTTTTGTTTATTGTTTACTAATTTTTCTTTTTAAATTAAGTTTATTTATACTGACATAAAATGTGCATATTAACAAGGAAACAAATATTGATTAGTGTACATAAATATTATGTAATGATGAAATCATAGTTAATCACACATAATTGAATGACATCAGAATTATTTTAATTTCATTAGGATTAATTTTTCCTTGTAGTTTTTCTTTCTTGTGGATTATTATTATTATTATTATTACCATCATCTATAGATGACAATTGGTAATGTATACAAAGCCTCTGCTTCTTTGTAACTGTAGCTTTAGTAAAAATTAATTTTCTTTTAATGACATAAATACTTGTTGAAGAGGTTTGTCTTTCTTTGTAACATTGTCACAATGTTTATGAATCATAATCTAATCCCCTAAAGCCCAGAGTAGAAATGAGCAACATGGAGATTATATATTTGGAAGTATAATAGAATTCCTGTTGTGTCACAAATAGATATTCTTTGGTTATAGAATTGATTATGAAGCTTTTGTCTTGTTAGCATAGAATAACAAAGTCCACAGGCTTAAAGGGATGCTTAAGGATAACCATGAATTGCAGGCTAAGGGCAGATGCAGAAGTACAATAGTAGGATAGTTTAAGTTTGTATGTGAGTGCACCCACAACACACACCCTCACTTACACACTTTCTACTTCCTTTTGAAGCATCCATTGCATGCATCATCAGGGACTGACTCATGATAAGCTTTTTTAAAAAACAATATTAATTAAGAGTTCAGAACATCAAAAAGATGTGCAGTTAATCTGTAAGATTGTTGTACTCGAATAGTGTAATTGCACTTGTGGAAAGTTGATCCACAGTTGGAACCTGGCTGAGCATCTACAATAACGTCTAGCAATCCTCTGGGTGAGTTTTCTTTGCTTAGTTCCACAATATACATAAAAGTTACCCCAGAGCATTAATTAAAGTAAACACACAGTTGTACATTTATGAGTTTTCTCCACATATTCAGGTCTCTTTCAAGTTACATAAATCAATCAATGACACTACATTAATGTAGCATTTGTCAATTATATAATACCCCTACGGACTTGTGACAAATCCCTGTATAAAAATTTGCCATAGTAATATAAGTATTAAAAAAAAACCAAGTGGTTGTTTGAAGCCTATAAGTTGCTGCCTACAAAAAGCTCACATTCCATTCCATTTTGCTGAATTCATAACACGTGATTTACTTCAACTGAAATAAGTCTTTCTACAGGTAAAATAGAGTATGATAAAAATTGGAAGACATAGTACAAAAGCAAAAGCAAAAACAGTCTTACTATTCATTTTATAGTCAATGAAGTTTCCTGTACCGAAATTCATTGTCATGAAGATACTAAACTCTGTGTCAAGCTCATGTTTGTAGGAGTCCTTTGTAAGAGATGTCAGTAGCCACAGCATGAGAAAGCAATGATCTTTTTGTAAGATATGTATAGGCACGATATTATAACATGGTTTGGCTAAGTTTGTTGTCTTCTTCCATATTGACTTTCCTTAGACCACACCCCTTTGTCTGGTGCAGCTGATACCAGTAAAGGATGAATTGAACTTTAAAGAAAGGAAAGGGGGCTGGAAGTTACAGTTAAATGAGTTGTATCAAATCATATCCCTGTGCATCAGAAACAATTGCAGTATTCCCAACTTACTGCTAGTCTTCCCAGGGCATCAACGTGTTCGTAAGACATTTTTATATTTTCTGTTCCAGCTCATTCTGATAGCAACATGCAGGCACTGGCCTAAAGGATACACTATATAAAGAAACATGTCCTGAAGCAGCAAATTCAATATGAGATAAGAGGGAGAGAATCAAGACGCAAACTAAAGTCAGAAAACCTATAGAATATTCTTGTCTCGATCAGTGAGACAAAAGGTCAATCAATGGCAGTTGATCGACAACCACGCTATCAGCATTGCTCACAGAGACGTTTAAAATAAGGTGTATAAAGGAGTGTGTCAGGTATTTAATAAAAACTACTGGTGGGAATTTGGCAAAACGGAATTAGCCGGAATTCTGGCAAACAATTGTAAAACCTGCAATGCGTGTGAAAACTGTTCATAAGTGAAAAAAATTAATAAGTACAATCCTAAATTATGAAGGTATTATCAATAAAGAAGAAATGTGCAAGGGAACATTCTCAACTATTGAAGAGAACTAGGACTGTGCTTGATAATTAGCATAAATAATGAAATGTTGCAAAGTGGTATTGACACAAAGGAAGGAAAACACAAACAAATGAAACCCTGCCCATATAATTAAAAGGGAGGAAGGAGTGGTGGAGTAAAAGTGGAAAAAGGAGAAAAATGTGGAAGAGAGATTCACTGCTGGCCAACAAGGATCATCAGGGACTCCGAATAGCAAACAGTTTTCCACTGGAAACATAGTCACTTTCATTAGAAAATGAAAAATATCTAATTAAAATGCTATCATAACTATCATAACAAGTGTTACTGTTTTGAGAAGGATTTCTTTCATACTGTCTAAGTGGTACCATGTAAATTAGAAAGAAAAAATGGCCACTACCTCAGGGAAATGTTATCAGGAATCTCTTCTTCATAGCTACAAGTTATGAACTTGGGTAGATAACATGATGCAATTATTTTCTGTCATTTCATAGCATCTGGAAGCCAGGGCTTCTTTACTTACTGAAGTAAGCAAGGAATGAGAACATATGATCTTTCTTAGGTCTGATCGCCTTCATCTTTATTTAGAACCAGAGAAATAAATATCAAAATGGGGAAAAGTTGGTCTAGTCAGTGTTCAACTTGTACATGTCCTCTTATAAAAATGGAGTGTTTAATATGGGAAATTCTTCTGGTCAAAATGTAGGGAAAATATTGTACTGGCTGGTTTCATGTGTCAACTGGACACAAACTGGAGTTATTGTAGAGAAAGAATCCTCCCTTGAGGAACTGTCTTCATGGTACTGGGAGTGGGATATTCCTGTGACAGCGTGACCATAATTTTTTGAAGGACTTTGAAACTTTGAGCTAGAAGAACCATTAGGATGTTAAGAGCTATGTTGGATGTTCTGTAGGATCTTGGAAGATAATGTTGATAACAGTTCAGAAGATGGAGCCCTGGCTTGAGAAATTTTAGAGGGAAGATTAAAGACTTTTACCAGGGCTGGTGCTATTCTGATTATGAAGATTTTGTGGTTTTGGTTAGCTGGGTCTGAAGAGTCAGCTGTGATTAACAAGGTACCAGAACTACTAAAGCAAAACTTTTGCATTACTGGCCTGATCGATGCTGGTTAGTTGGAGCTAAGAAATTAGCAGTGATCAAAAGAGACCAGCATCGCTAAAGTAAAATCTGGGAGGTATTTCCTGAGAGCACAGAGAATCTGTGTTTCAGAGGCAGCCATGGTTGTACCTTGTTTTGGAAGTCATACTTGGTAATATATAAGAGTCACCCAACTGGTACTGATTTTGAAACATGAAGAGATAACAGCTGATGCTTGGCACTGTGAGAGGCCAGGAAAGGCCATTGGTGAAGGTACAGCCTCAGTGGCAGTTAAAGGCCCAGGACTGAAGGGGTCCTGGCAATTCCCACTCTGACACTTCAAATCTCTTCAAGGCTAGGCTCATCCTCCCCCACTGAGACCAGACAAGGCAACCCAGCTAGTAGAACACATCCCACATACAGGCAACAATTTTTGGGACAGCCCCCATTGCAGTTGTTTAGGACCCACATGAAGGCCAAGCTGCACATCTGCCACAAATGAGCGGGGAGGCCCAGATCCAGCCCGTGTATGTTCAGTCCCTGACCATAACCTTTGTTAGCTCCAGTATTTCTCTGTTTAGTTTGTCTCTATGGCCGGACCACTGGTGAGAGTGGAATGTTGAAGTCTTTCACTATCAGTGTGTGTGGGTCAATAAGTGATGGAAACTGTAGCCGTGCTTTGTTTACAGACTTAGTTATAATTGTGTTTGGCGTATAAGAGTGAAGAATTGAAATGTCTTCTTGGTGACTTTTTCTTCCTTTGATGACTATCTTGTGTCTATCCTTATCTCTTCTGATTGGTTTGAAATCTATTTAGTCTGGTATTAAAATGGCCACACCGACTTGCACCTTAGGTCATTTTGCTTGGAATATCATTTTTCATCCTTTTACTCTGACGTGATGTCTATTCTTGAGGTTAAGTCCTTGAATGAAGCAGAGGATGGATCCCATTTTCAAACCCATTAGTTTGTGTCATTTTATTGGGAAATTGAGACCACTGATATTGAGAGATCTCTATGAGCAATATTTGTTATTCCTGTTTTTTCTATTTTTGTTGTAGTAGTAGCTGTTGTTATTGGTGGTGGTGGATATGATACTGGTGGCAGTGGTGTGTGTGTGTGTGGGGGGGTTCCCTCTGTTGATTTGCAGCTCAGAGATTACTCATTCCTTTTGTTTTCTTAGGTGTAGCTAACCACTTTCCATTGGAATTTTTTTCTAGCACTTTCTGTAGAATTCTATTTGTAAGTAGATATTTCTTAAATATGGTTTCAACATGGGATGCTTCATTTTTTCCATAGATTATGATTGAAAGTTTTACTGGGTATAGTATTTTGGGCTGACATTTATGGTCTCTTATAATTTAGAAAAAATCACTCCAGGCCCTTGTGGGTATTAGAGTTTCACTGGGAAGTCAAGTGCTAGTACAATAAATCTGCCTTTATATGTTTTTAGGTCTTTTTCCAGGCAGCTTTTACTATTCTTTCTTTGTTCTATATGTTTAGTGTTTTGTTTTTATGTGGCTGGGGGACTTTCTTTTCTGGTTCAGTCTATTTGGTGTTCTATATGCTTCTTGTTTCTGGATAGGCATCTCCTTTTTTAGGTTAGAGAAGTTTTCTTCTATGATTTTGTTGAAGATCTTTTCTGTGTCTTTGAGCTGGGTATCTTCTCTTTCTGTGATTTCTATTATTCATAAATTTGGTAGATTTGGTTTTGCTATGACAGATTTGCTGGATATTCTGTGTCTTGATGTTTGTAGATTGAACATTTTCTTTGGCAGTGGTATTTATTTCTTCTACCTTATCTCCAATGATGGAAGTTGTCTCTCTCATCTCCTGTTTTCTGTTGGTGAGTCTTGCCTCTGAATTTTCTTTTCAAGTCCCTATATTTTTTATTTCCATATTCCCATCTCTCTGTGTCTTCTTTATTGATTCTGTTTCCAGTTTTAAGTCTTCAACTATTTCTTAATTTTGTTCAATTGTTTGTCTTATCATAGGTTTCTTAAGAACTTTTTTCCATTTCTTATTTAAGGACCTCTATTATATTCATAAAGGCTGACTTCAGGTCTTTGTCTTGTGCTTTGGGTTTACTATAATTCACAGAGTCTGCTGTGCTAAGTTTGCTCTGCTCTCATGGAGAAAAAATTGCCCTGGCAGTTATTGATTGTGTTTTTGCAAAGATGGTCTAGGCATCTTGTTTGGGGAAGACTGAGATTGTAATTGTAGGAGCTGATATCTGTTCTTGGCTTTGTTGGATGAGTGTTTTGTTCCTTGGTTTCTTTTGCTTTTAGTTGGTCTTATGAGGTAGTGGTTAGTGTGGTTTCTGGTAGAAAGTTCCACTAATATCCTGCTGGTGTTTTTAAGTTGAGCTATCTAAGAATTCCTTATGGTTTGAATCCATCAAATATTGCAAGTTTTGGTTAAAGACACAAGTTGCCATTTGCCACTGTGAGATATCGCCACTCAGAAACATGTTCCTGAAAATTAAACTAAGAAGCAAAAGGCAATATTTAACAAGTAAAATACAATATAGGAAAAGGCAAATAACAGCTCAGAATTGACAGCCAGATACAGATCTGTAGCATGAGTGCAACAGCACAGACAGTTTCTGCCTTTTTTCTTTCTCCAGCAGAAGATTTTAATACAGGCAAGAGTTGGATGCAGGCACAGAGAGACTCTGAATCAACACTAAGATGATTATGATTAACAGCTTCTGTCTGGGATCCAGACAGGAACAGCAAGGTTTTTTTTTTAAACTGATAAAAAATGTCAAAAAGCTCTTTTTGTAAGAACTATAAGGTACCATTCCTGAAATATGACAAGCTAGGATGTATCCAGATCCTTCAAGACCACAAAATCCACCACCGTGGTTTTTCCTTGTTGCTATATTCCTCTCTCATCTCAGCTAAAAATATTTAAAAGTCACTGTCTCCTCACAGTGAGAATTTGATCTCCCTCAGATTATGAGTTACAATAACCAGGGTAAGATCAAGAGCAGCAGAAAAATATGACTGAAAAAAAACTTAAAAAAAAAAACAAGGATCTGTACTAACTAGTGTTATATCATCTTGACACAAGCTCTAGTCATCAGAGATATCAACTGTGGGAATGCATTCATAATATCAGGCTGTAGGCAATTATGGAAGTAATTTTATTAACTAGTGATATGGAAGGGCCCAATTCATAGTGTGTGATACCTCCCTGCAGCAGGTGTTTCTAAGTACTATAAAATGAAGGTTGAGCAGGTGTCTTAGTTAAGGTTTCATTGCTGTGAACAGACACCATGACCAAGGCAAGTCTTATAAATGAAAATATGTAATAAGGGCTGGCTTATGTGTTCAGAGGTTCAGCCCATTATCATCAAGGAAGGAACATGGCAGCATCCTGGTAGGCATGGCACAGGAGGAGCAGAGAGTTCTACATCTTCATCTGAAGGCTGCTAGCAGAATACTGACTTCTAAGCAGCTAGGATGAAAGTCTTAAAGCCCACACCCACAGTGACACACCTACTCCACCAAGGCCACACCTACTCCAACAGGGATACACCTTCTAATAATGCCACTCTGTACGCTGAGTCTAAACAAATCATCACAGAAGATATTGGGAAGCAATACAGTAAACAATGCCTCCCGTGGGCCCTGAATTACCTCTTGACTAAGACTCCTTTCCAGTTCATATTCTTATCCTAACTGCTTTCACTGAGGACTATGATATGAAAAACGAAGTGAAATGCACTCTTTTCTCCTCAATCAATTTGGTCGTGTTGCTTTATTACAACAATAGAAACCTAAGACAATAGAATATTAGAATAAGTGTAAATTAGTCAAAATAAGCAGAACCAAGATTAGGAACAAGACTTAGCTGCCACACACAAATAATACGGTACTATATATTAATGCTTACACAATGAAACAAATGTGCTCTAGAGTCATAATTTTGCTCTCTTTGTAGAATGAAAAGTAGGTATTTTTTATTTAAAGAAATGACTAACCAGTGAAAATATACATAAGCATGTGAGTTTGAAAGGATCTACTAATATCTAAGGAAACTATTTTAGAAATAATAAAGACATGGAGCTTGAGAAAAGGGTCAGTAGTTAGGAGGCCTTGTTAATTTTGCATAGAGCACACTGGTGTGGTTCCCAGCACCCACATGGTGACTTACACCACGATCACTGAACACATGTGATGCATATACTTACGTACATGGAGACTACTCAGTCATGCACATAAAATAAAAATAAATACATCTGAACCTGATTTTGAAAAGACAAAAACAACAAGTATCTTAAAACGCCAGTTTGAAGAACAAAAACAATGACAGGCTATGGGCTAATTAAAAAATATAATTTTTGAATTGAAGAATGAGTATCCAGAATTCTGCGCCCAGACAGCTTTTAAAAATTTGAGTCTGAGTCTGGAAAAGAATAAACAAGTTTGTTTTTTTTTTAATTAAAAAAAATGTATAGGGCCTATGAAGGCCATAATATATAACTTGGTTGTCTGTATTACTATAACACAATACATAAAATGAGCATATTTATAGGAGCTATAGATATATTTCTACTGCCTGGGGGATGGAAATGGCTACTAGACCTATTCTATTGGGTGTTTCCAAAGAGGCACCTCACAAGGAAAAGGAAGATGAATAGAAGACACCTAGGACGGCTAACACCACAGCATAGCTCTCATGGAAAAGGGCTCCTATGTAATAGCCAACATAATGAGAATTAAGGTTCCATATCAATTTTGAAGAGAACAGAAATATTCAAAACAAAACATACAATAAAAGATTCATGAACCTATAAAATAAAAAACAGAACCCCCTAAAAGTAGAAATATAAATTTTAAAATGAATAATTTTGAATGTTTTTACGTAATTTGCTGGGATAAAGAAAACAATATGCAAGGCAACAGCTATCTGATCATGCATAATTATAATACAATAAGCATGTAAATAAAGACAATATTAAAATGAAAATCATGGAGTTAATCTCAAAGGATGTCTAATATGAAGGTATATAATGGAGTCTATGTCCACTGGCCAGAGAATCAAGAACTTGGAAGTCAATCATAGGACATACAAAATAATATCAAAATATCAGGTACATAAACTTTTCAGGTATTTACTTCCAAATTGTGCTTGTTTTATAGATTATCTAAACTGAAAATTAGAAACTAAAATAAACAATATAAAATTATTTCATTTCTCTCTAATTCTAGACAACTGTAAATGGAATGATTACAGTGTACTTATAAATTTTAATTTAAGTGATTAGAGAAAGATTGACCTAGAGAATATGATGTATAATAATAGTCTGTATGAACACAAATAATGGTAAAGAGATGAAAAACAAACTATCCAGGAAAAAAGTTGGCTCTGAGAACCATTACTTCATATGCTCAAACTATCAAGAAGAAAAACTAGAGAAATAAAAATAACATCTTGAAAGATAAGTCAAACACAGTGAGAATGTAAAATGATGCAAACATCAAAAGAAAATGATATTGTCATATGGGAACAAGTTTGAAATGGAGAAGAAATGGCCCAAAGTGAAGAAACTTATAAATTTGGAATGATAATATGCAGACAGAGAAAGTCCAGTAGTAACCCAGAAGGTAACATAATGATATTCAAAGTAAGTAATTAACATGCATATAGGTTCTAAAATTAAACCAAAGGTTTTATTTAGTGTATACCACTATTTTCAAGTTGATTGTATTTAAGACATTAAAATTATGCATTACAAAATAGAGTACCTATTTTATTGAATAATATTGAGAAATGAGTGAACATCGATTACCATAGTTGAGCTTTCATTTACATATTTGCATACTTAAATTGTTAATTTTGTCATTCATTTTGGATTTCAAGATTCTGTACTAAATGTCATCACTATGGGTTTTTTTTTTTTTTTTAGTCTCTCCATTTGAGAAATTACCTTATTTTGCAATGGCCTGGGTACTATCAGGGATTAATTGTTTTACATTATATGTTATTTAAGGGCTGGCTCTTGATTTGAGTTAGTCTAGTATTTTCTTATGTTTAGATTTATCATTCAGGGCAACAATGTCACAAAAGTTACTGGTCATGAACTGTGCATTCGTCAGGGAAGTATATAATATGATACTATGCGGTTAACCTTGGCAATGTGGCCTGAGGAGGATCTGCTTGCTCTCTCCACTGGATTTAATATTTTTCTTTACAATTAATGAATAATAAGATTTTTCTTCACAAATTTGGCTACAAGTATTAGTATCCTTTTATAAAACCCTTCATTTTTCTTTAAAGCAAAGTTTATTCCCTAAGCAAATCTGGTCCTTTCAATTGGAAAATACTGCGTTGGGCAGGATGACACAAAGCTTTCCTGCAGAGCATAACTTGCTTGCATGACAGAGTCACCTGACAGTTAGGCCATCATGGGCAGGCTGTGGAAAGTCAGATTCCTAAGCCATGGAGTTACTGGCACATTGCTTGAACTCAAGCAATAAGCAACATGCATGCACACACACAGGGATGTGCATGCATGTGTCTAATACATACACACACATACATATACACACAAACCATAAAACAACAACAAACAAAAGCTATACACTGCTCATATAGGCAACCATAATCAGATTTTAAACTTTAATTTAGTGTGTGTGTGTGTATGTTTGTGTGTATGTATAGTGTGTGTGTGTTTAAGTTTGTGTGTGTGTGTATTATACACATGCGTGAACATCCCACTGTGCATGTTTGAGAAGAACATTGTGGGGTGACTTATCTCTTTCTACCTTTACATGCTTTCTAGAATTAAACTTAGATCATCAATTTTACATGCAAAGAGACTGTATTAGTTAGGGTTTTCATTGCTGGGAAGGGAACCCATAACTAATACAACTCTTATAAAGGACATTTAATTGAGTCTGTCAATATCATCATGGCAGTGTCCAGGCAGATATGATGCTAGAGGAGCTGAATGTTCTACATCTTCACCCAAAGAATGCCAGGAGCAGAGTGTTTTCTGGCAGCTAGGAAGTCTCAAATCCCACCCCCACAGTGAGACACTTCTCCAACAAGGCCACACCTACTTCAACAAGGCCATACCTCCTAATAATGCCACTCCCAGAGCCAAGTATATTCAAATCATCACAGATACCTTTACCCACAGTACTCTTATTTAGGACAGACTGCTCTAAATAAATACACTGGGCCAAAAGGGGGAAATGAAATTAGTTTATTTATAGAAGATATAACTATGATATGAAAATACTATAGTGTTTGGGGAAAAATGTTAGTGGAAGAAGGGTATAGAAATAATAGGGGGGACTTCAGTCAATGAAAATTTTGAAGGAGTAGATAGAAGATAGATAGATAGGTAGATAGATAGATAGATAGATGTATACATATGTATCATATTGCAAAAGAATAAAATCTAAACAGCAAAACCAAAAATAATTGTCCTATGCCTAACATCACTACTGCAAAATTAGTGAACTTAAAACTAAAGATGGAGTAAGAAAGTACATACTAGTGCACACACAGGTATATCTACCCTTTCATCTACGTATTGTTATTTAATTATTTTTGTTATTGTTTATGGGTAGCATACAAGGAAATAGGTTTCACTGTAACACATTTATATAGATAACCAATTTATATCTAGTAGCTGTACCTACTAGCCTCACTCATCCCTTCTGGCTAGTCCCTTCTCTCCTCTCCCCCCAAGAAGCTCCTCCTCCTCCTCCTCCTCCTCCTCCTCCTCCTCCTCCTCCTCCTCTTCCTCCTCCTTTTCCTCCTCTTTCTTCTTTTGTTGTATTTTCCTGTTTTCTCATTCTTATTCCTCTTTGCCTTTAAGGTCATTTTGTCTTTCTTACTGATTCTTTAAAGTGATGTGTGTGTGTCTATATGTGTGTTTCTGTGTGTGTGTGTGTGTGTGTGTGTGTGTGTGTATTACGTGAATGTAGACTTTTTATGTGCTGGCTAGTTTTATTTCAACTGAAATAAAGAAAAAGAAAGCGGGCATCAATTTGATAAAAGGCCCGCGATCTTGTGAAGGCTCAATGCCCCAGTGTAAGGGAATGCCAGGGCAGGGGAGCCGGAGTGAGTGGGTGGGTCAGGGAGCACCCCTATAGAAACAGGGGCAAGGAGGATGAGATAGGGAGGGTCAGGGCAGGGGACTGGGAAAGGGATTAATATTTGAAATGGAAATAAAGAAAATGTCCAATAAAAAAGAAAGAAAGAAAGAAAGAAAGAAAGAAAGAAAGAAAGAAAGAAAGAGGGAGGGAAGGGGGAGGGAGGGAGGGAGGGAGGCAGGGAGGGAGGGAGTGAGGGA